>NC_061512.1:51556425-51603053 GCF_022539505.1 Lolium rigidum | reverse complement strand
CCCTCCCTAAATCGCCTCATGTCGATCTCCACCGCACATCGTCCCCTTCACCGTCAACGCCTCGTCCCCGCCACGAATGATGAAGGGCGTCGACCCCCCACCACAAACCATCCATGTCGCCGACAACCATACCCTTATCTACCGTTTCTCTCTTTGCTTGCTGCCACTGCCTCCTGGCTGAGCTTGAGTTCCCCCTCAATGGGAGAAGCAAGGGGCGCCCACCATGACGTCTCGTAGACAAACGAGTGGGGGACGGAGGGAGGAGCGTAGCCCGTCTCCGCACGCCATGCCATCACCGGGAGAAGATGTTGTACTCCATCTCTCCCTCACATGCTCAGGTACTTACTCTCTTTCTTGAGCTCCTCCATCTCTCACTAAGAAACGGTATTATGGAAGGACGTCGACAGGAGGAATGCAACATCTCTGTATCCATGAGGAGGGTAGGTTGTCGCTCATGTTGATGTACCTCTCTCTACTTGAGGCTGAGATAAAAGGAGTCAATCTGCTCTATTTGATTTGGTCCTAGAACATTAATCCTTTTTTGCAAATCTGTTTTTATTTGTGCGTAAAATGTTTTCTTTAATGCATCCTTTATTTGCCATGGCTTTTTGGTGATATCAGTAGAAAGATAGAGGGACAACAGTGGGACAAAAGGTCTCTAATGTGTCATACTCAACCCTGATTCATCTAAAAAAAGGTCACCTTCCAGCAGCCCAATTCTTGTGCATTGAGCCTTAGGTGAGTCGATGTCTCCCTTCATCGCGTGAAACAACATTTCGAGCTTTGACACTTCCATCTGCTAGCCGGACACTTTTTCGGTGTCAAGAGATGGTTTGCAAATGGTTGCGGTGTTCTCTATGCCTTGTGGTACACCACTGAGCCGCTGTTCCTTCTTCTCTACTCATGTGCACCATGGTGATGAACTCCACCGCTGATCACGGTCTAAATATGTCCAGGCCCCCGGCTGCATCGTGCTAGGTGAGCGAGGCTTTTTTTTTGTATTTTATCCTCACTAATGATGCATAAGAATTGTCATATATACTTGTTCGCATGACCTCTAAAAAGATTATCGACCATCTTGCTATATGTAAGAAGTGCTATATGCAATCTAACAGAGGTAACTAAGATTCATGCTTTCTTTCTGCTTGGCATTAGTTTATTTATAAGAACCAGCTATATAAATTTTTATGTGCTTTGCATGATATCTAATAATGCTTCTCTCAGCGATGAGTAAGAGTGGAGAAAGGGTAGATGCGTGGAGCATCCAGAGTTGGTGAGTGGAAGCGCCTAACGGGGACTGTCATTCCTACCTTTTCTGGTAAAGGGAATATTTTAATTTTAAGATGATATCAATTACATCTAGCCTCTCCAACAACCTAATGACTAGCAAGTAAAAACATTAATGATGCACTAGGGCGAAAAAATAAGAAGAAAACAAAGACCATGCCGAAGCAAACATAGAATAACAACAGGAATAGCACCGTCAGTGGTGACAACACAATGATTTCAAAAAGGTTTCTCCAAAAATGATAGCTCCAGGAATATAATAGTGCAAAAACACCGTCGTTTGTCGATCTAACCATTATGGTCAGATCTCGGGTATTCACCCTCAAAAGGGTCTATTCTCCAGACAATGCATTCGAAAAGGAAATGACTAGGGATCCAAAGTTGCTAGGTACAACCAAAGGACATACCTAGATTTTTGACCCAATAAACGAAGACACCGAACTCAAAGAGCACCGCCAAGATTGAAAATTTTCATTATCGCCCCACTTGTCGAGGACACCGCTGCAAAATATCAATTTTTGATAAACATACTTCTCTCGGTCCGCTTGTAGTACTCTTTGGGATCTTCTCCATTTGACACGAGCATTTGAGATAGGAACTGCCATGATCCCCGACATGCTTCCTACCATAGACCTCGATCCGGAAGATGTAAAGTTAAGGACGCATGCCTCCAGGATGATTTCCCATGCGCATGCCCTAGCTGTAGCATCCGCGAGAGTTCACAGAGTCGCCCAATTGGCGCTGGGAACCTTCGGCAGGAGGAGCACCACAACCACGTTGGGCTCCCCTGCCACTTGATCCAATCCAGCGCCACCGAAACAGGGCACAGTACATGGATGGCACAACATGTGATACATGCATTTTATATTACCATATATGCATCATATAATTATAGTTCTCATTGTTATTTGCATTGATATTGCATTATTTATAAGATTTAGGGGACTTTCTTATAAGTCCCTTGTTTTGGTATTTGATTTATCGCAAGCAGAAAACATCATTTTTCGTATTTTTATATTTTAGGGACCTTCGTGGGCTCAAATAAATCAAGGAAAACTACCACGAGGAAGGCCACGAGGCCCAAAGTGGGGCCCATGGTGCATCTCGATACCCTTGACGCACCATGGGGACTTACTTGCCCTCGTGCATCGCCACCCCTTCGTCTTTTTATCAACAGCTCCATATCGCGAAAAATCCCACGTTATAATTTTCCCGAGATTTACAGAGGCGACGGCGGAAGCCAAAGTCTTCTCCGTGGGAAAATCGAAGCCATCGTCAACAACAACCCCTCATTGGCATAGGGAGAGTCTCTCCATCAACATCACCATTATCCCCAACATCAACACAAACTCTATTTCGAAGAACCCCTTCACCCCCTCATAGTTTGTGATAGATCGGAACCCTAAATAAGTTTCTAGTGTTGTGTTCATGCTTGTTCTCGGTAACTTGTTGTTACTTAGTGAGGAAGTTATATTTTCAGATTGTGTTGTATACCATATGCCACTGATCATCATCATGTTTCTCCGTTGTGAGTAGTTCCCCATGTTCTTCAGGGCATAAGATGGATTGACTATGATTTCCATATAGTATGTCACGAGTATTTTGTCAAGTTTTGAACTTTTATGTGGTTCTATGATGGTAACATATGAATATCGACTGTGTGTTACTTCGTCTTTATGGGCTCATAGGGTTGCTCCTTAGTGTAATGAAGATGAGTATGGATACCAGGAGATGATAAAAAGCTTGTTCAAATCTTTAGAGTTGCATTAGGGGGGTCTATATGATTGAGGACCTTAGAAATTAGGACAATGGGTGAACATTTATGTTTTGATGAATCCCTAGTTGGGACCTGTAAATGGCTTAGGAACCAATCATTAGCTTAATGGTGTGTTTTCCCATGCTTGTGGCCGCACCTATTTTAGGCTATGTCCAATGAGAATAAAACTTGACAAAATATTTACTCATACTCTATTAGAAATATTTATGTCATGAAGTCTATTCCACCCTTCAGAACGCTTGTCTCATATAAGAACACACCCAAGCTTGTCCTCTTGCTGAAGAGAGGATTGGATTTTTTCTGAAAGGATCATTTAATTTACTTGCAATTTACTTTACTAGCATTTTGTTTTACTTGTCATTTACTTTCTCGGAAACTATAAACCAGAAAATAAAATCCTTGTGTCTTTTACTGTTTACATCATTGAATTTCCTAACCAATACCTTCAGGTCCTCTTGGGTTCGACAACATTTTCTATTCAAAAGGTGCTACAATTAACCCCTACACTTGTGGGTTATCAGCATGCTAGGGTCGTGGCCCTACAAATTATAGATTTGGACCATATATCCCCTGCTGCTTGCCGCCTCCATGTGGGAACATGGTGTGCTGACATTGAGGACGACACGGTGACGCCAGCTATGGAGCGGAAGCCTCTTGGCCCGACCATGGTGCTTCCCTAGAAGCCGACATGGCCGCCAGACCCTTGCATCCAGAGCTATTTCCCCTACTCCTAGCTCCACCGCACGTAACAACTACCACCGCAGATGAGCTGGAAACAATGGTGCAGGGGGAGGGACCCCAACGGTTCTATGTTTTCTCCCCCGGGTCGCCATGAAGGGGACGACACAGGGGTACAGAACAAATTATGCACCGACATCGCCTTCCCTTCCTTAGACATCATCTGCGATGTTGGACTTACCTATGTCAACGCCAAATACCACGACGTTGCAAAAAACTTGACGTTGAGCTATGGCAATTCAATGTCATGAACCTTCGTGTTGACCTTGGGATATGTGTTTCAATCGTGATAAAAGATTTTCCTAAGGCTGAGATATGTGGTGTTGCATAGACAAGCCAAACAACGTAGATGAAGACATAGAGCAAAGAGTTATATTTTGTTTAAGTTTTGGAGGGACGTAATTTTTACGGAACTTCTAGTGGAGGGTCATAAATTTTAACTTCGCTATATAGTTCTAGACTTCTCTAAATTTGAACATCAGTATAGCAAATGATCATTATGATTGGTTGAAAATGTCATCATTTGGTTTTTTCCAGTATTTTGCAATTCCTAATTGTTTTGTAGTTCTAAATATATTCATAAAAAAGAATAATGGTAAAGGTTGAGTGTTGGAATTTGGAAATTAGACATAGTCTAATGTCTTACATTGAAGGTTTATTTCTTGACTGTTCCTAAAAGAGTTTTCTGGTTTCATTGGGCTCCTAAATGTTTCGTTTGTCTGGTGGTATTTCGCATCAACTTAGAAACAGCACTTTAATTTGAAGAATCAACAATCTCAACAAATTTACATCACATGCATCATGCATGGTTCCTGGTTACATTTGGTGTCTAAGTCTCCATGTTGATTACGGGGTAGTACCTCAGTGGTCAGGGTCACAATGGTTATATCTTCTTCTTTTTTGAAGGGGCACAATGGTTTATATCTGGCCATGGACAACCTGGCCGGACGATCCAAAAATCTCAAGCCAGGCCATATCATGCCATCGAGCCATGTTTGGGCCTGAATTTTGAGCCTGAATGTTAGGATGGGCTGGGCCCAGGCTTCACATATGCGCGGTTTATAATGGAGCCCTGAGGCCCATCAGGCTTTTCCTCTATTCTTGTTGGGCTTGGGCCTAATTTATCTGGATTTTTCTGGGTTCAGGCTTCACATATAGTGTTTTTGTTTGTATCGCATGTCCTAGCCTACGGCTAATTGGTTGAATGTAAATGATGTGATAAGATGAGGTTGAATGCATGCATCGACTTCAATGCAAAGGTAATAAAAACTTCTATTGTCCTAAAAAAAAAGGTTGATGTAAAGGTAATGAAAGCTTTCAGGCTGCTCATAGTGGGGAGTAACTTAGACTAGTAACATATGTCACGTTACTAGTCTAGGTTACTACCTTCATAGTGGGTAGTAACTTATATGTGGTGCCATGCATTGTGTCATTTATTATGTTGTAGACTCATTTTGCTTTGGGGTGTGTGATGTTATGGTAACATAGCTAGTTACCACATCACTCTCTTTCTTCATTTATTCGCATGCCATGTCACCAAAATGCCTTGAGATGTGTGATGTTACTAGCTATGTTACTCCCACTATGAGCAGTCTCATTGTTCTAAAACAGGTCATACTCTTCACAGCCTAACTTCGTGTTAATTGTGATCAATGCGTTGCCTGGACTACGCATTCATGGCTGGTTAACTAGCCAACCTTCATTCTTGCTGTACAAAGGAATTTATTTGGTGTTGACTGCCACATACCATGCTGCTCCTTATCCTATGACTCTAGAAAAGGTACTCCCTCCGTTTCAATAAATAAGCCGCTCTTGTTTTCGTGCTTTTTAACCAAAAAATACTTTAAGTATAGAAAAATTATTGGTATAAAATTAACATTATTAGAATGTGTTTTGCAATACGAATTCAACGCATAATATAATCAAGATTTTGTTGCTCAATTTTCAATTAAAGTTCGTTTTGGAATATGTGTGCCCCTTATTCATCGAAACAGAGGTAGTACGAAGTATTCACTCTGTTTCTATTGAACCTGCTTTTGGGCTTAGTCAAATTTAAGCTTTATAAAGTTTGGCCAAGTGTGTAACAAAATGTATTAACACCCATAATATAAAATCTATATAAAATACATTTTATGTTTATTTTAATAATAGAAAACTTATAATATTGTAGATGTGTCGGAAGCCCGCTTCGCATAGATCGATGCATCGTGCATCTAATTGTGGACTTTCCGGAAGCCACTGTGCTGCCTTTGCCGCACGCACCACTTAAGCTGGAGCTTAGCCGAATGCTTGTTCTCGTGGAGCGAGAAGGTTTGGATGATGTGGTCTTTCGCTAGACTGAGTCCACCATGCTGGTGGTTTCTGCATACGGCGAGGTTGTTGCGTCTAGTGCTAGATGAGTATCTCGTCTTCTCGAGCTACTAGTCCGGTGTCTTGGTTGTGGAGTTTCTTTCTCTAGGAATAGTGGGTTTGTGTTCATGTGTCAGTGTTGGGCGTGTCTTGTGGTGTTTCTTGCACGGTCGGCGGCTCTAGGCTTGGCCTTGTTGGTGTTGTTAAGTGGGATTGGTCCTGATTGTATCAATTTTTTGTCTGGTTTCCCCTAATTAACAGGACACTTTTTCTTAACTAATGGACCAAGCAATGCTTTTGTCCGACTTTAAAAAAAGTATTATAGATGTTAGAAGTTTTTCTTATATATTTGATCAAACTTTACAAAGTTTGACTTTGTGAAAAGCCCATACACATGTAACTCTAAATGGAGAGAGTAAATATGCCATTTCATAGTGTATACATGACCATAACACTTGCCAAAAAAAAAAGAACAGCGTAGCAAAAAGTCTACTCATCACAGGAAGTGGTTTATTTTCTTTTGTGATTTGTGTTATGTGCATCGGGAGACCAAGTGTCTCCACTCATAGCCATGACCATGCAGTAATATGCAAAATAAGTTATAATGTTCTTTTTTTGCAAAGCAGTAGTAAACAGCGGCCGACAAGTGGGGTCGGTTGTCTATGTCTTAAACTAAGAGAAATTCCTTGAAGGAGATCGATGTGATCACAAGAGGATCCAGCTTTACTGACTTGGTGAAGCTAAGTCACCGAGGCTAAGTCACCCATCTCAGCCTTTCATTTTAGATCCAATGTACCTGATTGATCCAAGGGCAACTACTGAACCGCTCTCCCGACCCCCTCCTCTCCCCCTCCTCTCCCGAAACCCTCCCCAACCCTAAACGCCGCTGCCGCCGGTAGCACCGCTGGGGCAAAGACCCTCGGGGCGTGGCGGCGGCGGGGGCCTTTCCTCGCCGACGTGGGGGACGGCGGACCGGATCTCCCCTCCTCGACGCACGCGGCGGCGGCCGACGCGGATGGTGATGGGCGGCGGCGGCTCTTGCGCTGCGGTACTCCCCCTCCCCTCCCGTAGGCTTCCACCCGCAGCACACCAGCAGGGGCTGGTGGTGGGCGGTGGCCAGGCCCTCGGTCTGCGCCATGCCCTCCCCCCCGCCTCTCGTCGGTGCGTGGAGGCGATCTCGGGCTTCTTCCGCGTCACGAGGGCGCCCGGGGCAGCAGCCTTGGGTTCGACGGAGGAGGTGGCTCTCTTCTACGCCGGAGAGGGTCGGCCTGCGGTTGGTGGTGGTGGATCTTTTGATCTATCACCGCGATCTGGCGACGAGATGGAGGGGCATGGAAGCCGGCGATGGTGTCGCCGGTGGAGGGTTGGATTGGCCAGCCCGGCCAACGTGGGGGTCTGACCTGTATAAAGGCGGTGGTCCTAGGGCCTCTCTTGCGTGAAGAGGAGGACCTACCGGAGGCCTGGACTCGTGATATGGCTGGTGGGTTGAGTTCCGGAAGGGTCCGTCGGCGAATGTAACAGTGTTTTGCCTGGAGTTTGCTGGATCGGAGGTATTCGGTCGTGCGCACCCATGCTTTTATTCCGACCGATTGGTTCTGGAGGGAGCGGCGCGAAGCTCTTTTTCTGTGTTGACATCAAGTGACTATGGATCCATGATGAAAGTCGGAAGAAGAGAATTTCATGAAAGCCGGAGGGGAGGACTAGCTAAGGGAGGTTCAAGTCTCCGCGCTGTTGAGAGATTTGCTTGGTGTTCCGGGCTTCACATCAGCGGTATGAAAGTGGGGGCGGTAACACAAGTGAAGTGCAGAGTCCTACCTTTCAGGGTGAAAACCTAAGGTCTGGCCTTAACTGGTTGTGCCTGGCAATGGCCTTGGTGGAGGCATTGTTTTGAGAGCGGGGACTATCTTTAGGGTGAAAACCTAAGATCTTTGATCGAGCGACGACGGTGTTTGAGCATTGTTTCCTTCTTGGAGGCGTCGTTTTTTGGAGAGTCTATAATTCAGGTGTTGTCTTGGCGGTGGATGTATTGCTATTGTTAGGCCCGAGATACTGTAGCGGGACTTTTATTTCTTAGTTTTCTTTTCCTTTTTTTGGCTGTGTGTATCCGTAGTGCCATTAGGTTGGTACGTTGTTGCAGAGGCTGAATGTAATATTAATATATTCCCTTTATCGAAAAAACCTGATTGATCCAAAGTTGCAGCGGAGCAAAAAGTCTACTCATCACAGGTAGTGGTTAAGTCTTTTGAGGTAAGCAGTGGTAGTTTATTTTGCTTTTGTAACTTTTGTTATGTGCATCGGGAGACCGAGTGTCAACACTCATAGCCATGACCATGCAGTGGTACACAAAATAAGCGCAATGGTTATTTTGTGAAACGGTAGTAAACAGTGGCCGACAAATGGGGTCGGTTGTCTATGGCCGCCCAGCTTCACTGAGTTGGTGAAGCTAAGTTACCCGTCTCAGCCCTTTATTTTAGATCCAGTGAACCCGATTGACCCAAAGTTAGTCCGAGAAATTCACCTCTTCATAGCATCTCCAGTCACGTCCTTCAAACCGTCCCCCAAAGGAATTTGGGACACGCCGGACAAAAAAACGTTCACAGCCGTGTCCCCCAAAGACGCTTTTTATTCGGCGCGCCCCGATACAGTGTCCGATGCCCCGAGACCATCCCCGCCCCACAGGGACGCTCCGGACACGCCGTACACAATGAAAAGCGAGGCGGGCTCCCACATGTCGGCGACTATTTCCATAAACCGTTGGTTCGCGTCTTTTTTCTCGTCGCTCCTTCCCTCCCGCGCCTCCCACCCCTCCGCCGCCGCTGGATATGCCGTCCATTTCGACGACTGATCTCTTCTGAGAGTCGGCACCATCTTCGCGGCTGGCACTCTCGCCGGTCGTTCCGCCACCGCCACTTCGCCTGCGCGTCCCAGAACGCGGCGTCAAATCCGCCCCACCTTCGCACACACAAGGTGCTCGACGACTTGCCAGGTACGCGCGATTGACCGCTGTTCATTGTGTCGTCTGCTGCGGTGTAATTTTAACCATTGATTTTGCTTCAGACATGGATAGCGACGACGAGATGATTGCCCTACTGCTGGAGGACGAGCAAGCCTTCGACGACGATCTCCGGGAGCATTTGCTGATCATCGCGGCCCTCCAGGACGTGCTTAACGCCGAGGCAGAGAAGAGGAAGAGGCCGCGCCACGGAGGATCAAGGCCGGGGAGAAAGAAGTGGAAGCCCCGACAGAGGATGGAGGGGCATACCATGATGCACAATGACTACTTCGCAGATAACGCAACACATGCCGACAATTTTCGGCGCCGGTATAGGATGAGAAAGGGTCTGTTCATGAATATCCTCCACGGCGTTCGAGAGTTCGACCCCTACTTCAAGCTCAAGCACGACGCTGTAGGCGATGTCAGGTTCTCTTCAATTCAGAAGTGCACCGCCGCCATGAGGATGCTTCCATACGGAGCACCTGCCGATACACAGGACGACTACCTTCGCATGAGTGAGTCTACTGCCATTGAGTGCATGTACAAGTTTTGCCGAGCTGTGGTGGGAAAGTTTGGCAAATACTACTTGAGAGGGCCAACTGACGAAGAGACTGCAAGGATCATGGCACAAAATGCTGCAATAGGATTCCCTGGAATGCTTGGAAGCATCGATTGTATGCACTAGTCATGGAAGAACTGCCTGTTTGCTTGGCAAGGTATATACAAAGGGCGTCATGGATATTGCAGTGTGGTGCTTGAAGCTGTGGCAGATTATGACATGTGGATTTGGCATTCTTTTTTTGGCATGGCGGGATCACACAATGACATCAACGTGTTGCAGCAGTCTTCGGTATTCAGCAGACTAGTGGAAGGGCATGCTCCACCATGCAACTATGAGATCAATGGCCACCAATATACCAAAGGCTATTATCTAGCCGATGTTATATATCCAACATGGGCTACTTTTTTCAAAACAATCTCGAATCCATCAGGTCAGAAGAATTCCCACTTTGCTACACAACAGGAGGCTTGTAGGAAGGATGTCGAGCGGGCATTTGGTGTGATTCAAGCTTAATTTGCAATTGTTCGGTACCCTGCTCTAAGCTGGTCTCACGACCAAATGTGGGAGGTGATGCAGATTTGTGTGATCATGCATAACATGATCATCGAGGATGACCGCAAGAATCATACCAGGTCACATGTTGGTCTCTATGAGTGTGAAGGCCCTCTTGTGGAGGTTGATCATGAGTTGCCTGCAGATTTTGCTGATTTCCTCACCATGCACGCAGATCCGTGATAGCAATGTTCACGAGCAACTTCAAGCTGATCTCGTTGAGCATTTGTGGAGGATCAAAGGATTATCAGGAAATGCCGCGGCACATTGATCTAGCCCTATTTATTTACATTTGTTTAGTTGTTTTATTGTTTGTTATATTTTAATTTGAAAACAATCTGCGCAATTTTTTTTGTATGCTATATTTGATAATGGTTGTGTTTTTAAAAACCCTTATTTCATGTTTGGGGATGACGTTTGGGGGACGCGACTGGGAAGCGACGTCTCCCAAACGCACGAACAAAACACGTTCCCCAAACGCTTAATCCAGCGCGTTTGGAGAACGGTTTGGGGGACACGACTAGAGATGCTCTCAAAAAAAATTCTTTCCTCCTTTACGCCACATGCTACCTTCGATGCAAGATATGCTCGAGTTCATAATGCTGTTTTATGCTGCACCTAGTTGATCACTCTATGGCATGTAGTAGGATGTAGTCATTTTAATATGAACTGCTACGACTGAACACACTCTGACGGCAAAAGGCACCATACTTTACGGTTGACCGAAAAACTTTGCATCAATCCAAACTCAATCGACAGCACGATATGATCAAAATAGCACACTGAGTACTCTATGTTGTTTTATTGCTACTTCACTTTTCTCCGCTGTCCAGTACACTGCCTACAGTATTTCACTCGGCGAGAGTACATGGCAACTTGATAAGGGAGACTCTGGTCTCTCTCGCGCGCGCTCGAAGTAGGCCCGGCAACAGGTACTGTACCATCAGCTTAAAACCCTCAGTGAACTCTAAAGCCGTGTGTGTCCATGAATGCAAAAGTTATGAGCGCGTTTGGTTACCTAGATCGAATTTTTGCATCACTGATGCAGTGGGAACAAATTCCCATGTCGTTTCGATGGACCACGGTGTAGATTTGGGCTGTTTTTTGGTGGCCTGGGCCGAAGCTTTTGGCCCAGCAGAAACGTAGTGCTCAGCTTGTTTGGTTACATACGAGTCTAGTTTTAGCCTCACCACTTATCCACATGTGACCTTACCTCTCACCTTCTCACCTATCACAAATCTCACGCCGCCGTTCATAAGTTTCGGCACGTCAGCGATCACGAAGGCAGACACCACCATGGCACCACCGGTCACGCCGGTCAAAACCATCACCACGTCGCCAACCACGAAGATGAAGAGCACCATGACACCGTCGGTCACACCGGCCACAAGAATGGACACGTCGCCGGCCACGAAGATGAAGACCACCATGGCATCGTCGTTCACGCCGGTCACAAGCATCACCACGCCGCCGACCACGAAGACGAAGACCACCATGACGCAGCCGGTCACAAGCAACACCATGTCGCCGACCATGAAGACGAAGACCACCATGACACTGCTGTCCACGCCCGTCACAAGCATCACCATGCAGTCGACCATGAAAACGAAGACCGTCATGACACCGCCGGTCACGCCGATCACAAGCATCACCACGTCGCCGACCACGAAGACAAACACCACCATGACACCGCCACTCACGCTCGTCACAAGCATAACCATGTCGCCGACGACGAAGCTGAATACCACCATGACACCGTCGGTCACGCCGGTCACAAGCATCACCACGTCGCCGACCACGAAGACGAACATCACCATGCCACCACCATGGATTATCACCTCTCACTTCTTACATATCATCACCACATCGCCGTCCATGAAGATGGCAAGCCAGAAGTTGAGCAAAAGTACTTCAAACTATATTAACACATACATACATATTACAGTATACTAGCGAGTCATTTATTTATCGGTGTATGGTGAGGTGAACCTACTCCTCAAAGAAACAAAATCATGTCAACATGAAAGTCATGCGGAATGGTGAGGTGAAACTACTCCTTAAAGTAAATTTCAAACGGTTGAGCGTGTGCGATGAATTTGACAAAATTCGCTAGGACTGACGAAACTCGAAACCGACCGTGGGAAATTGATTCATATCATCGACACACATATTTTTCATGTATAACTTATTTCGATTCGGACTATGTTTGTATTGATTTGAACAGAGGGTGTGTGAAGTACTCTAAGGGAGAGTGACCGTAAGCAACACCACGTGCACAGGTTGCATCGAAAGATTCCCTTTTGCATGGGCTGCGTACGAGATTTGCCTGCATCGCCAGCAACGACCGAACTGGGCGTTTCTTCAGGGACTAGCCCGAAGGTGCTTTGAGAATCGATTCGTGCAACAACACGACTTGGCTCAGGCAACCAAACGGACCGAAAATTTCCGAGCCGATGCGATCCAATGGGCATATATGCTACCAAATGCGCCCTATGTGTAGCACAAGGATCGTGCTACTACTAGCTAAGAGAGGCAAATGCATGCTGCTAGGTACCACTAACACTAAGTGATCATTTACAAATACACGTGGCATTCACAAGCTTCACCACGTTCTTTCTTCCTCTCTTTGACAAATTACCAAGTATATTGGTGTCTTCCAACTTTTTTTTTTTTTGCGAAAATTCCACCGATCTATTAATAATCATCAACAGTAGTACAAAGATGCTTAAAAGTAATAAAAATTACAAAAAGGTCATTGGACCACCTAGCGACGACTACAGACACTAGCACGAGCCGAAGGCGCGCCGCTGTCCTCGCCCCTCCATCACCGGAGCCAGGCAAAGCTTGTCGTAGTAGAGCTTGTTGTAGTAGACAAACGGAAAGTCGTCGTGCTAAGGCCCCAAAGGACCAGCGCACCAGAGCAGCAACCATCGCCAATGATGACAACCGTAGATCGGAAGAGACTGACCTAAAACCACACAATCGAACACGAGAGACGACCGGATCTCGGGAGATCCGCCGGACACACAACTCCACACGCCCTCCGCTGACGCTAGATACACCACCGGAGCGAGGATAGGACGGGGAGGACCTTATTCTGACTTCAGGAAGTAGCCGCCGCCTCACCATCCTGAAGAAGACACCGAGAACAAACTAAACGAATAACTGAAACCTTCCCGCCGGCGAGAGGCTGCGGTCCGCCACACCTCCAAGGCCCCAAGGCCACCGGAGGCGGAGCGGACCGGCAGCGTCGCCGACGAGAGGGACGAAACCCTAGATAGGTTTTACGCCGCCACCTGATCACCTGTGTCTTTCCCGTAAAGTCTGGGAGGTGTTTCCTACTTTATATTGGACCTTTAGTTTGGCGGTTAATTCAGTTGAAGTGGCTAGCCGGCGGCAGGAGTTTCAATCTTTCGAAGAAATTTCGGAAATGCGTGCGAGTCCTAAAATATTTGATCTACAGGCCAAAGGTTCTATTTGACCGGATTTTGGGCCTAGACACTTGTATGACATGCATGTTCGGCAATGTTTTGCATGTCCGCGCCTCTCCAGGAATCTCCCCGCTCCCAAGTCCCACACATCCCCTTCTCGCGGTCCTCCCTCCTCTCTACATGTTCTCGTTTCACTGGTCAGCTTGGGGTTTCCTCCAACACTTACTCTATCACATCGTTCAAAAACATCTGCCATGGCCATCATATCTCGAGTATCCTCCCTCTTCGTGAAGCCAAGGTCGTCTTATGGTTGTGAACCGTGATCCGAATTAATTTAAAGGCATCTAACTTCTGATGAGCGCAATGAGACTCGTCGCCGCGGGGACGGGCCGAGAGGAGGGGTTTATAAATATCTCTTGTAAGCCCCCGACAAGGGTTTGTCGCTTCATTGAAAACCCATGGAGTTGTGTAAACACTCCATATATAGTAAAGTTTTGCTAGCTGACGTCTGTGTTTTTTTTTTCTTTTTGTTGGAGGTTTTTTTCCACGTTAAAATCCTTGTGTCCCTGTGTTTGGTTTGTCCGTTCTTCGTTTTTTTTGCTTGCTGCCTTTATAGCAGAGGTGATGGCAATGAGCAAGTCGTTTTGCGGGTAATGCATAAGATATTTGTTGCACTCCCGCTTGGTGTTGGTTGTAATAAGTTGTCACGTGAAGCAAATCTACACTAGTGAGGTGGCTCTGGGTTGATCATTATATTTTTTTCTGTAAGGCTTTGTTGAATAATATAAATAAATAAGGTCATGTGCATCATTTTTATGCAGAGGCTGGAGGTTCAACCTCCATTTCAAAAAAAAACTTGAAGCAATTCTTGGATTGGCTACTCCCTTCCTCTGCTCTAGGAAAAAGTTGGTGATTAAATTTAATATTCTTTTCAATGCTAGATATTCTAAATAGTTTTCTCCAAAATTGCGTACACTTCGGTGAGTTGCAAACTTATTCTCACCCAAAATTCAAACCCCTAGTTATGTGTGATGTCGAGGTTTCCATGGAGCTTGGAGGATAAAGGGATAGTTAGGAGGTTGGCATAAGGGAGCCGATGATGGGGACGGGTATTGTGGTGTACATACGACACATGCAGTTGAGGGCCCTATAAATATACTGATGGAAGGAGGAGGACGACGATGACGACGGAGACAACAACGAGGGTTGAGCCGACGGCGGAAGACCGATGAGGATGTGTTGGTGTGGGTAGAGAAAGCATATGATTCACTCTCTTGACTAGTGCTTCACTAATTTTTTTAAATTTGGGCATTTATATTTTTGAACAATTTAGGAATAGTTGTGCTTAACCTTAGTGTGTAAGGTTTGTTGACGAGGGACATACCTTTTTCTCCTCGACTGGTCAGCTTGGGGTTTCCTCCAACAGTTACTCTTTGTCACATCATTAAAAAACATCTACCCGGCCGTCACATCTCGAATATCCTCCCTCATCCCGATGCCATGGTCGACAACGTTGTGGCAGAAACCAAGTCGTCCCGCAATACTAGAGGTAGTGCATAAGATGTTGCATTCCTCGCTTGATGTTGGATTGGTTACTCCCTTGCATGTGTTCTAGGAAAAATATTGGTGGTTAATTTTAATGTTTTTCCATGCTAGATATTCAGAATAGTTTTCTCCAAAATTGTGTACACTTCAGTGGGTCTCAAACTTATTGTCACCCAAATTCCAAACCCCTCGTGTTGTGTCATGTCGAGGGCTGTGATGGAGCTTCGAGGGTTAGGCGACCGGTAGAAGGTCATCATAAGGGAGCCGATGGCAAGGACAAGTATGGTGGTGTTCATATGACACGGGTAGTTACAGGCCCTATAATGACAATGACCGGTGAGGAGGAAAATGAAGACTGAGACAACTACACGAAAGTGCCGGTGAGAAAAGACTGCGTAGGAGGATGGGTAATGTGGGTAGAGTGAGGGTATGACTCACTCTTTTGTCTTCTGCTTCACTTAGTTTTTTCTTAATTGGGCATTCCTATTTTTTCGAACAATTTAGAAATAATTGTGCTTCACCTTACATAGGGCCAGGCCTTCTTGGCTGACTAGGAATATAAGGCAGACCAAGACATCAGGTTTGGGGGGAGGTGCTATACACCGCCTGTTGCGGCGTGGGCGCAGCCTCGCACCGCCTAAAGAGTCAGCTGATGGGCCAGGCCCATTAATGTGGCTACCGTTGTTGTGTTTGATCCTCATGTGCGCTTTGTTAGTAAGGTTTTAATTATGGTTTTCTCCGACAGATTTCTTTTGGTTTTCTGCCTGGTTTTGGTTTTGCAGAATTGTGCAAATAACTTTTTAAAATCTGAAAATTTTCAGAAATCCGATTTTTTTTAAATATTAACAGCATTTGAATATAAACATTTTTAAATCTAAACAAATTTCAAAATATGAACATTTTAAATCTGAATGTTTTTCAAAAGTCCATATAAAGAATTTTAAAATATGAATAGTTTCTCCCTCACACACATAAAAATTAAAAAAATGAAAAGAAAACCAGCGATAAAAGAAAGAGACGAAACAGGAACAGGCTAAAAAACCAGAGCAGACAACCAGGAGACCAACCCGGAGTCCTGGACATCGTACAAATAAATCGGAAAAGGAAAAGACCAGAGAAGATAACTCACACTATAGCGAGCTACTTGGGCCAGGCCCGCTAGTGTAAAGGGTACGCGGCGCACTCCTTCCACGCTGCAAAAGACGCTGTATAGGATTTCTGCAGCCTAGCCCTAGCAATAGCCTGACCAAAAATTTGAGCCACAGCCGCAGCCCCAGCTCCAGCCCAGCCAGACAACAGTAAGAAGACCCAAGCTCAGTGTGATAGGACTTTTTTACATTATCTGAACTTACATATTTCTTCTGTGCACATGCACACACAGGACGGAGATTGTAAAAATTGCTCAACTGCTACATGAATTGGTTCGATCACTTCATGGTCAAAACGAACCACCTCCAACAGACCTTGCCTGCGAAGTACTAAGAATGATAACCAGACATCATCAGCGAGTTAAAACATACCAGCACAGCAGAAATGCAGAGTACTATCAACATGCCAGCATGCTCAGGAGCTAACTGAAATAACCAGATTACTTAAAACTGATATTACAACATTTATTTGTAAAATAAATCTCAAAGCAGAGTCTGATGTAAAAAGACAAAGATAACAACAATAGGCTCTCATCCAATGTAGGAACAAATGATTGATCAAAAAGAAAAAGAAAAACACTCGACCAAACATTAACAGAAGAAGACATCATTCCATCTGAGTGCACAATTATTTTAATATTAATCTTATAAACGGCAACCACTTCTTAAAATTGTTAAAGGAAGACATTAGATTTTAATATTAATTCTTAAATGGCACCGATGATGTTAAAATGGTAGAAGGAAGACATTAGGTCATATAGGTATTTCGTACTGTCCAAACATAAAAATACAAAACCATGTAGTCAATTCTGGTGCTGCGTTGTTTGGGTATGAGCAATAAATGCCCATAAACAGGGCGAAAATTGCCTAAAAGAAAGCAGATATTATTGTTCCAGCCATTCCACTTTGGTGGGAACAGGTACAGACCAGACAGCATTGCTTTTTACAATTTTTTTCTATCCCATTTGCTGAGTACACAAAGTTCAGGAGTGCATGCATAATCCTACACTAAGGTCATTCACCAGCTATTGTTACAAACTTACAGATTAAGTGTCATGGATAAACTTCCTAGTGTCGGATGTCAAATCCCAAAATACCTTCTCTGTTGAGCTAGTGTCAATCTTGTCGAGCTAGTGTCATAAAGATAATCTCCCCAACCAAGTGTAAAAGAGAAAAAAATATATAGTTGTTCAATAGAACTAACTCCAAGCATGAAACTTATGAGATCAGAGGTGCACGTATATGGTTAGGTAATTTAAAAAGGAATGTATTCAGTCAATTACCAAAGTGTTTCCCATTCTTCTTTGCAATGGTTAGCATTTAGCAAGGAGCACAGCATCAGGGTTCCCATACTGGAGCTGCAAAATATTATCAGAGCTCAGTAACCCAAATTGTATTTCAACTTGACTTACAAAGTGACAGTTCATACTTTTGTGGTTGCTGCATCTAACAGTAAGAAGAGGAAGTCACCAACCTTTCTCAACTGCATGTACAGAAATAGCCGGGTAACTATATTAGTGGCATGGTGATCACTACAAATATGCATGTAAAGTAAATTGGTGCCATGTAAGCAGACTATGGTGATAAGTTTATCTTAACAGTTGGATAATGAATTAGCAAACAACATAGCCTCAAAGTACTTATATCTTAGCCTGAACCAAACGTGTGAACAAACAGCAGAACACAAAAAAGATAGATGCTACTAGCAATGCCTGGATGCAAGGGTCCTACAGAGTCACATACATGCACAGAAATGCAAAAAAAAGAGCGTCATACATAGGTAAACATGGTCAACATTTATCAACCTCAACGCTGCAGACCTTGAAAGTATATAAAATGGAACCTTAGCTAGTTATTTTGTCGAATGCAATCAGCACACGGAACTCAAACAAAAATACTAAAGATTAACTCACCACCAGGAGAGATTAGCGATTATTAGGAAGGAGATTAACTCCACACTGCCGCTCGCCTAGCACCTCCCAGAACACTTTGAGTTCACTAGAGAGGAACAACTTCAGTGAGAAGAGCATGAAGCAGCGAACAGTGCACGCCGGGCCAAGGCGATGTTGTGGATGCGACGATCTGCTGTCCAGAACAGTCACATCAGCCTGAGCATCAAATGGATGGTTTACCTGCATGACAAGGAAGTCATGGAGTGTTCAGCTTATTGAATAATGCAATGGTATGTCCTTAAAGCAATTGTGCAGTTGCTAAAAATCGTTGAACTACTATTATATTCTATCGGTATATAACTATTGGCTATTAGGGAGTGGTGTTTTGGCACATGGGATCATATGATCCCTTTATTTTGAAATGCATTTTAGATATATTTTGAAACATTAAAAATTGAAACAAAAAATTTGCACGTACATCTTCATGTGCTACACGTCCACAAAGTTGTTTCATGAAAATTCGACTTGTCTTGTGGCCTGTGTAAAAAAGACAAAATTCGGTGCTAAAAATAAAGCTTGTTATAACATATTTTTTCTCTTTTTTAATAGAACACAAAAAATATCGTTTTTTTCTCGAAACTTGATGAACGCACATATATTGTGGAGATGTACATGTAGGATTTTTTGTCAAAATTTTTTGACACTTCGAAATATATTTTCTTGGTAGAGGGAGCATACGCACCCGAGAGCCAAATTGAATTTCCGTTGGCTATTACCCTTACATTTACACCTCTTCTATCCCTGGTTGGACGAACCCACATGGAACTTCCATGCCAACATGAGGATGGCAGTATTTTGCTATGTAGTAGGTGTAAAAGAGGAACAAGATTAAATGCGAGGTAAAAGGGTAGCTTTGTTGAAGTAGTAGCACCAATTATTAATTGATCATATTCATCGCCATTTAAGCTAGAGTTTTGATTCATCAAAATGGAGACAGTAATTGAAGTTTCACGTGATTTCAGGCTAACTGTACTACCACCAGCATAATTTCTTGCTTTCTCATACTACGAAACAATTTCGTTCTTCAGTTCTTCATTTGAGGAGAATCAGATGGGAATTTTTTTACAAGTCAATCAAATGAATTTCACATAGTAAAGTTCAGCTATCAGAACATCGTATTGTACAGGTGCATATTTATAATGTAGTTCAAAATAAAATATGTGGAGCAGTTTAAAAGAAAAAATTGTGAGGCTTCCAAAGCCTTCATCAGTCAATCCAAAACAGTCCATGGTAGGTCTAACATGGTACAATACACTGCAATAACAGAGTGAATAACTGAATAATAATAGAGATGACACACTACCATCTCTATGATGTACCCAATATGCGTGCATAAGACGTACATGCCTCCCAAGCATAATGCACTTCCTAACCATTCCTTGTAGGTTCACCTGAAAGTACATCAGATGAAGTGATCGCTAAGAACCTCCCTAGACATTCAATAAGCTGCATCTACATGCCCCCAATCCTATGATGCAGAGCAACTGCTCAGTGTGAAACTGCGACAAAATGTACAGGTCCATGATGATCAGAAATGTGGAACTGACCTTGCAATGCCGAATAACCGTCCCCATCGACGCCCCACGCGCTGGACAATGCAGAGCGGGCTCCCATCTCTCTTACCTGCTGCATCTCCTCGTCGCTGTCCACTCCTGAACCACATCACGTACATGGATGCAGAACTGCCCAGTCTCAAAACTATCTGCAGCAACAGACATCAAATCAAATTAGCCCACAATCCTAATCTTCAAAAAATGAAATAAAAAAGCATATTGTTGTGCTGGTCGGCACCACATCCTCGGAGAAGATGGATCCAACGCCGATGATGGCGGGGGCGATCGTATTCGCCCCCGGCGAGACCCGCTGCAGTCGTACCAGTCGGCAACGAGCTGGAAGGTGATGACATGGGAGGGGGTGGAGGTATCCAGGCGGGGGAGAAAAGGGAGGAGCATGTGGCCGGGGCGGAAGCTAGGGATCAGCTCATCCCCATGGTTCTGGATGTCCGCGGCTCGGAGGGAAGGAGGTCGTCGGAGGGGCGGGGAAATTCGGTGTATAGGACTTTTTGCAGCCCCAGCTTCAGCCAGACAACAGTAAGAAGACCCATGTGATAGGACTTTTTGCATTATCTCAACTTACATATTTCTTCTGCGCACCTGCACACACAGGACGGAGATTGTAAAAATTGCTCAACTGCTAGTACATGAGTTGGTTCAATCACTTCATGGTCAAAACGAACCATCTCCAACAGACCTTGCCTGCGACATTTTTAGCATGAGAAGTACTAAGAATGATAACCAGACATCATCAGCGAGTTAAAACATAACAGCACAGCAGAAATGCAGAGTACTATCAACATGCCAGCATGCTCAGGAGCTAACTGAAATAACCAGATTACTTAAAATGATATTACAACATTTATTTGTAAAATAAATCCCAAATCCGAGTCTTTTTTTAACAAACCAATA
The DNA here is from genome assembly GCF_022539505.1 of Lolium rigidum. NCBI lineage: Eukaryota > Viridiplantae > Streptophyta > Magnoliopsida > Poales > Poaceae > Lolium > Lolium rigidum. Next base: position 51,582,252 of record NC_061512.1, on the reverse strand, counting down.
TATTAAGCTAGCAAGCCGCCTCATTAAAAACCTTCCAGTCCCTTTCGGTACCCTGGTAAGGAAAAGAGTGCGTCTGAAACTTGCTAGTCCGATGTAAAAAGACATAGATAACAACAATAGGCTCTCATCCAATGCAGTTTTCTAGAGCCTAGAGTTGTGGAACATATGCGACGTTCCTTATTACGATACAGTTCCTTAATTTCTACGCAGCTCCATCACTGGAAAAACTGCTTTATTAATAATTCCCATCAGCTAGGAAATCTACTTTTTCCCTCTGAAGCTACGCAAGGAGCGGCGTCTAGCATTCGGGGCGACTTCTGGAGGTGTTGCTGTGCTTGAATTGGCTTTATAGGGAGCTTTACGCAAGGAACGTCGTCTAGCCTTCAGGGCACCACCGGAATAATGTCCTTCTGGATGTCCATCTTCTGAAGGTGTCTCTGTGCTTGAATTGGCTTTAGCAGAAGCTTTGAAGGTTGGAGCTGCAGCAGAGACATGGTCTTCATTGCTCTTACGGTCTTGGGTATACAGCGCTGAGCTGTACACAGAGTCTTTGGTTCCAAACAACTGCAGTTTCAAAGCTTCAGAGCCGTCACCATTGTTACTTTCAGTATTATAGAACACCGTGTTCTCCCCTGCAGATATCGTGAGGTCAGCAAACCAATGCAGAATATCATTAACATGAGGTGATCTTGCTTGAAACTCATCGTTATGCATGGCAATAAGATTCTCTGCAGCAGTTATAGCAAGAACTTCATTCGAAGGATCATCTGGTGCTTGGGGAACAGTGTCGCCTCCTGACTGGCGGGTATCTATCTCCATACCACTCATGAATGGCAGTGCAACATTCAGGTCTATGCAAGGAGCATTTGGTTCTTGAGGAACACTGTTGTTGCCTTCTGACTGGTGGACATCCATCTCCATATCATCCATGAATGGCAGAGCAACATTCAGGTCCATGAGATCCCTGCCATTGGTGTCATCCTTCTTCTTTTGGGATTGTATTTGCATGTTAGCTATACCCTTAATCAAGGCTGTGATGTCTGTACCCATGTGTACAGTGGATGACGGCTCAGAATCTCTCTTGGTGGCTGCACTAACTGTACAACCAAATATTCTTCTGCTGCCTTCTGAATAAGCCATGGAACCAGGCAAAATCTGGGAATGCACATTCGCACAGCTCAATGCCACTTGTGACTTCTTCATGGAAACTTCCTTCCTCATGTTTAACAGCTTGTTTCTGACCCATGAGATTTCCATTGGTGTACTCTCACTTGCTTGTCCCAAAGTGGTATTTGCATCTTGAGGACCATTGTTCAGATCCACATCCTTTGGACAATCATAAAATGGGGAGTGCTTTTGAAACTGACCTCCAGGAATCACTGATGAATGAAGGCCACAATATTCTTGGACAGCTGGAAGGCGATCATTCTGAGCAAAGTGCATTTCAGCGTCAGCATACTGCCTGCTAGCCCTGCAATCGGTGCTGCTGCTTTGCCACTGATACTTGAGTGCAGCATTGGAGCTGGACGCTGCAAATATTTGTGGATTGATGATGCTAGAGCTGGACAGGTAATGTGCGGTTGAGGAATCAACACCACTTTTGTTGTGTATGTCATTGCTTCGATCTAGGAAAGGAAAATAAGATACACTTAGTGTTCATTGATGCTTAGCCATTAGTTAACATAAAGCTAGACAAGTTGCTAACTTAGATTAAGAAAATCTTACCATCTTTTTTATGGCTGCATGAATTGCTACGCCATGTTTCCTCATTTGCAGCAAAGAACTTTGAACCAGAGGCTGCACCAACATGCTTTTCTTCAAAGTTGTCTTCTAAGCTTGGGAGATTCAGGTTCATTCTCCCCGATGAGTAAGACTGGTTCTGAGAACTGGATGTACCCACAGTTGGGAAGTCTATCCTTTTCATAGTACTAGATGACCCTACCACTTCTTTACTCAGAACATTTACTGCTGAGACATCTGGTGGCTCTAAACCAGTGATCCCATTCCTGTTCATGTGCGAGGAGCCCTCAATATTAAGATTCGCATTTGTACCAAGAACTGAATCATCATTTATTGGATACCACATCATCACCACATCATCATCACTATCATCATCACTATCATCAGCACATGCATCAGCTGGAACCTGAATGTCTAGCATCCTTTTTGTGGACTCGCTATTGCTATGCCTCAAAGACACTCCATTCGAACCACACGCTAAATTTTTTCCCTTCATGAAATTTTCAGATGGTTTCTTCATACCCTGTCCAACAGGACGCCCAACTTTCTGGGCCTTTCTTCCTTGAGAATTGACATATATTTCTTTTCCTTGCGATCGGAATGACATTAGGTATTTCTGAAACTTGTACAAATGATGAAGTTCAGAGACCTATAAAGTCGTGAAAAACATATAAGAAATGAGAAACAGTTACAACTATGGATACGTATAAGAGAAAAAACACATCATTTACATATATAAACAATGCTTTGTTTCTCTAAAGACTACTGAACACATATTAACATCAAAATCTACCTGGCTCCGTAATGTAGCATCCTGTGCAAGCATAGTCTGCTTTATCATTTCATATGCAGGTCCCTTTGTGGGTCTCATTGTGATTCTGTTACTAAAATGCTCACTTGGTTTGTTTTCCATGTGTTATAAAAACTAATTGCCTTTCAAGTTTACGGTACAATCTGCAATGGCCGAGTATCCTGGAAGGTAGGTCTTGCCTTCAACTTTTGTTCCCAGTCCTAATAAATAAATATCCACAAATAGATGATGGGTCATTGCAGTATCATCAAATATACACAATGAGAAGGATATTTAGAACAAAAGGAAGGCATCAATTTGGTTTTTTTTTCCGATTGAGCTCGGTATCCTTTCATTCAGAGCATTCACATGGTTCTACTAGTATACTCTGGAACAACGGCGGCGCCAGTAGGGGGTCGAGGGGGGGTCTTCGACCCGGCTCCCGATCGACAAAAAAAAGCAGATGGGTGCCTGAGTGGCCGAGTCCCTGCTGACCCAGCGGAAAAAAAAGACGAGAAGAATCCCTCCAGGCTCCTTTTCCCTGACTCCCCACGCCGCGCCGCCGCCAATCCCGCCCAGCCGTCCTCGTCGCGCCCCCGCCCGGCAAACCCACTACCCGCCCCGCCATGCTCCACCCGCGCGTGCGCCTCCTCTCTGCGTCGGCTTCCTTGCTCATTTGCTATTTTAATAAAGGCTTAGAAGTTAAAAATCATAGTGGTGTTTCCATTCCGTAGCTTTGTCACGCTCCCTTATACAGTAAAGGTAATACTTCTATTAAATATTGTTCTTGTGCTCTTTTACAAATTTTACATGTGCAATATGTCATATTTTAATGCTTAGAGCCTACAATTTTTTTAAAAAAACTCGCTGATTAATAGTTTACCGATTAAATCAGATAATAAGCTGATTTTTGATTAATCCCTAAACTCAAGCCGACCGAGCAGTTAACGATTGCCGATTTTCTGAACATTGTATGAAACTGAATCTGTTAGGACCTTTCTTTTGTTGAATACACTTGCTTTTGTGCCTAAATTTTTTTAGAGATTATTTGTTCGACCCGGCTCAGTTCAATTCCTGGCTCCGCCACTGCTCTGGAACTGAGTTGCAATTATGATTTGCAGTCATACTAAACCGCAATTAAAGGTTTAAGAACCCAGCTAACCATGACTTCGCACCACAGCAAAGATAGCATTACTCGACAGGCACTTGGATAATTCTGTTCAACAAGCAATAGAAAATAAGAAAGGATATCTCGTACTTACAAAAGCTCCCAAATGTGAAGCAATGGTGTCTACGAAGTCTTCTCCAGCCAAGAAATTGGATTGTGTCCGCCAGCTTAATCAATTCCTCTTTGTCTGAACAAGACGAGCGATCAGCTTACGTCAGCAAGAAGAGACCTCAAATTTGGCATTTGTGGAAAGTAAGGACACACATAAAAATGAATAAATGCAAGGGGCAAAAGTGGTAGACAGGATCAAGAGCTGTAAGACAATCTGACGGGAGGATTCCAAAGATCAAAATGCTAAAAAATCAAAACTTTCCAAACCAATTCCGCATACCTTCGGCACCATAGATAAATGCTGCAAGATGAACTAAAAGGAATAAAAGAGACACAACAAGAGGGGGCAAGGCAGGATGAACGAGCAAGAACAGAGCATGGTGAAAACAATTAGATGGGAAAGGGCAGATTTCCCACAAAAATTCAAGCATAACAACCCAGAAACCTAAAAGATCAAAACTTTCCAAACCAATTCCGCATACCTTCGGCACCATAGATAAATACTGCAAGATGAACTAAAAGGAATAAAAGAGACACAACAAGAGGGGGCAAGGCAGGATGAACGAGCAAGAACAGAGCATGGTGAAAACAACTAGATGGGAAAGGGCAGATTTCCCACAAAAATTCAAGCATAACAACCCAGAAACTAGAAGGGGGAAGTTCCAAGAACAAAGCATCTGACCTCATGTCCTGAACATGACCAGCGACAACGACAACACTATGAAGAGGGCAAGAACACGAGAGAACTTTCAGCTCACCTTATCACCAGGAGAAGCCCATGGTGCGGATGGAAGATGCCTACCCGCTCCTACCCTCTTTATAGAAGCCTTGACGTGTTCCGGCCTTTATTAGGAGTGATTATAAAGATTTGATTACAATTCAATGACAAGTCGAGATGGACACTTACGATCTCATTTGCCTTTTAATGCATTTGTTCCTAGTGATATGTAAGGTATTCTTTAATGATACACTACGTCATTTCGGTGCTGGATTTTGAACACATTCCATTATTTAACCGACCCATTTCTTATTTCTTTAGAAGAAATCTTCTCCCTTGGTTGGGGATGCGTGTGCCGCCCCTACACGACAAGAGGCGCTCACTTGCTCTGTGCCAGGTTCAAATCCGGGTGGGCCGCCCACCTGCAGGACCAGCCAACCAGCTAACAGCTCACTCGTATAACCAAGCTATTACTCATTCACATTTTTATTTCTACGTTAACTTCTTATACAATGCTATTGGTAGTCAAAAATTTTGGCTGAAGTTCTTCTCGAAAAAACCTTGCAGCCGAGGACAATTGTTTATCAAGGATAAGTATCATAGTTAGTACTGACAACCTGATTACATAATGGACATATTTAGTATAACTTCTGTATGTTTGAAATACTGTTCATAAGGTATTTGTTTTACTATACATAAAAAAAGAGAAATTTTGTTTTATTATTATATTAATTTGCCCCTATTCTTTATATAAAATGATAGTTGGGCTGATCATGCTTGGGGTAGCAACTATGATGAGTACCCCTTTTCTATTTGTTTGCTCCGATGGATTTGAAATGGCTAAGATGACAGGCACTGGTGGTCCTCACCCCTCTGAGGTTTGTTCGTCCACGCAACGTGTTTGAAGAGAACGAAGGAGTAGCTTTCTATCCTAACCAGGCAATTGCCATCTTAGATGTACACTTATTGCACACTGAGAATAGCATGACACAAGAATCAGGATGTTACATTTCACATAGGAAAAGTCATGCACTTCAAATGAGCATGTATATGCTTATATTCGTGCTTAATGAGGTGCTGCTCCAAGGCTTCCAAAACACAAGTTAGCTCCGACTGAAGTACAACCAAAAGATTAGCTAAACCATGTCAGCACTTAGTGCAAGATACTTCCATTTGCTGCAGTAGGAGAAAATATTCCTATTTTATGTTTATTTTATATTTTCTGACAAGTTAAGTAGAACTAGAACCACTGATGTTAAATAGATCGTCCTTGCATGGCCATCTCTTGCAAACTTAGACATGGTAGCAAAGATCTGAGCTTTTTCTATCAGTCAATCAAAAGTTCAAAACCCTTATTTACATAAAGTACTGTTACAGGAGTACAACTGTACAAGGCAGAAACTAGGAGAGGAGTGGAAAGACCGAACACTCGGACTAATCCTTAGTATGGTCTATTGCACTTCAAGAATATCTCAAGCAAACTGAGACTATTATGTACTCCCTCCATATCATTAATAAGTGATGTTTTGGACATTGACACTGTCCTCAAGATGTGACTTTGACCACTAATTTCTATAGTTAAATATGTACCGAAACCAAGGAACTTATAAGATTCTAGAAAATACCTTTTCAAGACAAATCCATCACATGATTTTCAAATTCTTAATCTGAATAATTAAAATGATATTTGTAGTCAAAGTTATAAAAGTTTGGCTGAAGCATGTCCAAAATGTCACTTATTTGTGATATGGAAGGAGTACCATGTAGTGAACACTACACTGTCCATGACAACTTAAAACATGAGTTTGTTGGGTGTTGTCAGCCAACTAAAAGATAAAGAATAACCTAACAGTTTTCCTCTCTTTAGTCATATTTTCTTGGCATTTAACCCGATGCAGTCAGAGCAAGACATAAATTAGCAAGCTAATTTTTCCTGGGGTAAATCAAGAGGATAACTACTTTCAATGTAAGAATCTTTGCTAAATGATGTTGTTTTCCAGAAAGTGTATGTCGTCGGCTTACTGGTTGGAGGATTCTTGTGGTGTCCAAAGCCCGTAGAATTTATTAGAAACACCCAAAATCTACAAAATAAATAAATAAGGAAGTTGCATCTACAAACTACATCTAAACCGTTCATTGTGCATTGTGAATTATGTTGTGTACTACAATTTCAGTTGCACTCAATTATTAGCTGGTGAGGTGCATTTACTAGATAATTTGATATGGTTTCAGGGTGATTTGACTTACTAAATATATGTGACCGAGTTGGATGTGCTTTTTGTGTGTGTCATCTGGAAGATGCATGACAGAAGATTATTTATCATAAACATCACAACATGCTCCTTCATAATCTTAGCAGTGAGCTAAAACTTGAAACAGAAGACAAAGAAACAAGAGAATAGACAAAAAAAAAAGACCTCATAACATATTAACATAGCATGCCACTGACATGTATAAGAAGCGTGAAGTTCAACCTAAGAGTAAGTACAAATGAATGATTTACATAGTTCTTGTACGAGATACAAGCTTGATACCTGAATAAGAATTCTAACGAACATTGTGTGCTACCTCACTAAAACATTCTTACGAAGTGGTACATTTACAAAAATGGGATGAGCAATTGTAAAACACTCAACTATTCTACTTTTCCAACATAATCACTTTGCCGCTATAATGGAATTACCAAAGTCTTCTTATTTTTTTCAATCTGAGGTCTTCTCACTTAATTATTTTTTAGAAGACCCTACCCTAAGGCTTGTTTTGGTTTTGATTAACCAGAAGAAGTGAAGCATCCAATACTAATGTATGAACTATTCGACCAACCTAGCATTATATTGGTAGTGTTTTGTCAGTCCATCCCATCAACATCTTTCGTCTTAACATAGTAGTAGTTCTCGACAGGGCAAACCTGATGGCAGAGGAGCAGATGCTGGGAAATGATTGAACATATCTCTGGGTTTCCAGCACAACGTGGGTAATTCTGTAACACATCATAGCATCTTCTTGATTCCAGGAATTCACTGGAGCTGGTGCTTCCTTATATAGATTGCATACCCTGCAATGCTAACACATCATAGAACATTCCATGTTTATGACTGCGATATGAGCAATTGAGCATGCCTTTGGCAAAAGACTCACTGCACAAGCAGCTCGTGACCTGTTGGAATGCAGCCTGCATCCTTAGTATGCGAGCTCAGCCTATCAACCATCTCGGATATCTGATCAGAGTCCGAGTGTTTTCGGTCTCCCACTGTGAACTCATGGAATGCTTCATCCAGTTCAATCCAACTTGACCCTGCTGACTTCTGAGACTTGGTTCCTTTCATTTCCATCCTTGCCTTAGCCATATCACTCCACTTCCCAGCCTCTGCATAGATGTTCGAAAGGACAGCATAATTCCCTGCATTGAAGGGCTGCAGCTTACTGAGCTCGTTCACTGCAATTTCTGCATACTCCACATTCTTGTGCAGTCGGCATGCACTGAGAAGGGATCCCCATATGACCTCATTAGGGTCCCAAGGCATGTTTTTTATCAGGTCAACAGCCTCCTTGATGAGCCCTCCACGGCCAAGAAGGTCAATCATGCAACCGTAATGCTCTATCTGTGGCACAATACTATAGTCCCTCTCCATGTTGGAAAAGTAGCGGCGTCCCTCTTCCACAAACCCCATGTGTGTGCATGCACTAAGGACATTGATCATTGTGACAGCATCAGGCCGGAACCCTTGTAGCTTCATTTGAGCAAAGAAGTCCAGCGCCTTGTCTCCATGCCCATGCATTGCAAACCCCCCAATTATGGTGTTCCATGACACTGCATCCTTCTCGACAATCTCAGTGTCAAAAACATAATCGGCCCGTTTTACACATCCGCACTTGCAAAACATGTCAATCAGCGCATTGCAAACGTGGGTAGACCTCCCCAGTTGTCTGGTCCGCACGTGCCGGTGAATCCTCTTCCCAAGAGCAAGCAAGCCTGACTCTGCGCATGCAGCCAAGATACTCACAACTGCAGCCACGTCAAGTTCCACAGCAGTCTCCTTCATCTGAGTGAACAAGCTTCCAGCCTCCTCCCCAAGCCCATTCTGGGCATATGCTGAGACCATTATAGTCCACGTCACCAAGTTCTTGGTCGGCATCTTATCAAAGAGCAGTCGAGCCATCTCCATGTCACCCTTCTTACAGTAACCAGACACCACGGTTGACCACGACACCACATTCCTCTCCGGCATATGCTGGAACAGCTCGAACGCCTCCCCCATCTCCCCGGCCTTGGTGTAGCCGTCCAGCATGGTGTTCCAGCTCACTGTGTCCTTCTCCGGCATCTCTTCAAACATCCTCCTTGCACCGGAAACCTCCCCTTGCCGCAGCATCGCAGCCATGGCCGTGTTCCAGGAAACGGTGTCCCGTTTGGGCATTTCATCAAACACCTTGCTGGCGTCCAAGAACGCTCCGTTCTTGGAGTAGGCGTCGATCAGCGCATTCCCGACGTAGGTGTCGTCGACGGAGCCGAGTTTGACGACGTGGGAGTGCACCGTGCGGAGAGGGGGCAAGCCGGCGGAGGAGAGCGCCTTGATGAGGAAGGAGTAGGTGAAGCTGTCCCGTTGGGGCATGGCGGAGAAGACGTCGACCGCAGCGTGGGGCAGGGCGTTGAGCGCGTAGGCGCGGAGGAGGGTGTTTGGGAGGAAGGTGGTGGCGTGCGGGTTGGGGAAGGAGGCGAAGACGCGGCGGGAGGTCGTGGGCCGGCGGTGGAGCGCGTATGAGTAGATAAGCTTGGAGGCGGCGAGCGGGTCGAGGTGGAGACCGTGCTTGAGGAGCTGTGCGTGCAGCTCCTGCACGTGGGGGAGACGCGGGAGGCCGTGGGGCAGGGACGCCAGGTGCTGCTCCACGAGCCGGCGCTGCGACGGCGCGTCCCAGCGGGGCGGCGGGCGGAGCGCGGATGCGGCGGTGGACATTGGCGGTCGGGTTGGCGGTAGCGCCGCCGTGGTTACCGCCGGAGATGGACGTGTGGTAGGCGGTTATTGCCGGAGAAAGGCCGGTGGTTACTGCCGGAGAGGGAAGGGGAGCTGCTCGGGCGAGGAGAAGCCGATGCGGATGCGGTTTCCTTCGATGACAGGCGGGACCGGGCCAAAACCTCCGGTCGGAAGGTTGGGGAAGAGAGTATGGTATCGTGCCACAATTTGATTATGGTCTGAGAATTCCTGTGTTTTTCTTATTTCTGTGAATTAAACGCCTAATTTTAAAATTTCTATCTTTATAATTTTATAGGTTTGCACATGCATTTCTATCATGCGAATCAAACGGAAGAGTTCTAACTATATCCATAGGAAACGTCCTCTCCTTCCTGCAACCGCCACCTCTAACACAAAAATGCCCCACCTCCGCCTTCTCCATGGGCTCGGTTCCCCCTTCTTCGGTCAGCCTCACTAGTGTCGGGAGGTGCGGGAACCCAATCTATGCGTGGAGTTTTTAATAAATGTACGGTTTTCAACATATTAGTTAAGATTTGGTAGTCGTCCTGTTGGCTTCCACTCTCAGGGGAGATATCATGGTCCACAATAAGTGTTTTTCAGCCCTTTGTTCGACGACAAGATATTATTCGTGACGCCAATTGTGGCATTGAAGGAATACAATTCTCTAGGTATGGGCTTTAGATCTTGCTTAGCTAGATTGATTCTGGATCTTTTCTCATGGTGGCCGCTAGGAGGATTATCCTTGCAGTATTTGTCTTGGCTGCTACGTCCTCGACAATAGTTATTCGTAATCTCAGCTCTCGCATTGATGTCGACCATGTTGTTAGGTTATTTTTCCTGGCTACTATTGTTGGTATTGTTGCTGATGTTGATTGATTACTTTAATGACTACCCGTGTGTATATAGCCTTGGCATTACGACTCAAATTAAAACTATGGGAGAACCTTCGTTGGTATTTTCAAAGTCTATGGTTTGGTATCTATTTTTCGATGCCTTCAGACAAGTACAAAATTGTATCATGTAAGAAAATAGAATTTCAAGCTCTTGATGGTTTGCTTGTTTCTTTTAGACTTTATTTTGTAACCGTTGAAGTCAGCTCGTGCTCATGTACTATCTTTTACTATAAATATATGTCATATTGATTATCAAAAAAAACACCAAGAGTTCTAAGAAAACACAACCCCTCAGAAAATCATGGTGGTTGTTCTTCTACCAAATACAATATTGTTCAAGTGATCGAAGCTCATAACAGAATTTACTCAATGTAATAACTCTACACTTTTCCTGGAGTGGTTATCATTTAGCAGCAAAGAATTTCACTATGAGGTATGGCTTCCTCTTGTCGGTGTCGACCCACCATGTAAGAAATCCAATAACTAAATCCAGATTAAATGCACCATAATATATAATCAAGCCCCTCATTTCATCCATAGATGCTGCCAAGCTATTGGGGATCATTCTCTGGAGGACGGCGTAACATATATAAAACTATAACCAAAATGTAAGTTTAATTTCAAGAAGAAGATGAATATTCTACCTCAATTGGTATAATTCCAACAAAAAGCATGAGGCTTTCCGGAGACAAGTAGGCGAAGAATGTCAATTTTGATGCGCACACGACCCTTATTGATCTTTGAGATACACGACCAAATGCGAAAAATATATCAAGGCAAGGTGCATCTTGAACGATCAGCTCCTCAAACTCCATAAGGCAATCGTGCCTACATATGTTGGTGATACTAATTGTACGGAGATTTGGCGAGACGATGCATAGAATCCTGAACCCGTGGATCCCCTGAATCTACAGGTGCTCGAGTGCAATGCAGTCGGCGAGCAACCATTGGATAACCGCCTCCGACATGCAGATTTCTGAGAGCTAGAACATCTTGAGTTGAGGGTAAGAAGCACATCGGTGACAACAACATCGGGGATAAAGCAGGCAAAAAGGCATACGATGCGAAGTGTTGGCAGCGGGTCCGGTGACAGTGTTCCACCATGGAATGGGGGCTGCTGGAGGCCTTCTAGGGCGCTGATTGGAACCATTCCTCAAACTTGGTTTGAACATTAAATAAAATCAACTAGCAAAGTCTTGTAGACGTTTCCTTTACACCATTTTAGTAGTGCTTCCCAAGGTTCGATTAAACCTAGGTCTTCTAGGAAAATTTCTTATCATACTACAATCCATAATCCGGATCAAAGGTATCAACCCTTTTTCTAGCGCCGTTATCGGGGAAGCAATTTCGCTATCTCGGTAAAGTTACTAGAGACCTTGTTAGTTAGTTTTATTTTCGTTTTAAGTTTTATTTATTGTTATTAGTTTAACTTTTTGTCATCTATTTGAAAACCCAAAAAAAATAGTTACTTTCTTTTATCATCATAATTTAAAATACCAAAAAGATAAGAACCATGGCACAAAAGAAGCTTAGGGAATATGATATCCCCAATGATGATTTTATTGTGCACCTATAACTCAGCCCGTTGTTGCAGTGGAGAACTATGCGATTAAGCCTAAACTTTTAAAGTTGGATTAGAAAAATCAATTTGGAGGCTCAGCCACTGAGGATTCAGGTATGCACTTGAATACATTTAGTGAGATATGTGATATGATGCGCATTAAAGATGTCAACCCCGATGCGGTAAAATTACGCTTGTTTCCTTTTTCATTAAGCGGAAAAGCATAAGATTGGTTGCTAGCTTTTCCTAAAGGCACTATTACTTCATGAGATGAATGCACTAATATATTTATGACTAAGTTTTTCCCTCCTGCAAAGACTATGTCGCTACACTCTAATATTACAGTATTTAGACAAGAAGACCGCGAGCCACTAGCGCTTGCATGGGAAAGGATGAAAGAAGCCATCATGAACTATCCAAGTCATGGGGAATGGGAGACTAGTTAAGTCTCCATTTATTTTATAATGCCCTTAACCTCATGTCGAAGTCTATGCTTGATACTGCAGCAGGAGGAACATTCATGAGCAAGCAAGTTGAAGTTGCTAGAAGACTCCTAGATGATATGCAAAGAAACCATGCCCAATTCATGTAGAAAGATCCGCCTCAAGAAAGGTGAATTCAATCACCCAAGGTAATAATGAAGAGCTTACTTCAAAGGTAGATGAGCTTATAAATATCTTGAAGGGTAAGGAAAATACCCAAATTAATGCCATTACCAATTCTAATGTTGAGGAAGTAGATTTCATTGAAAGAAATACTTATAACCCTGCATGGAAGAGTCAAAACTTAGGCTATAATTTTCAAAAGCAATACACTAATCCTGCAGGAGTTCAAAATAACAACTACACTAATGACAGTGGAGCAAGCAATGGTAATGTTTCTATTGAAAGTATTTAAAAAAATTGCATGCTCAAACTGAACAAAATAATACCCTTACAAAACTTACTGAGAATCATATCACCATGTTAGGGAATTTGTCTAACCAAACTGTTTCTCTCAAGAATGATGTTCAAGTTCTACAGGAATGGGAAAATATTGTTGAGGCACAATTGGGGAAGATAGCTGAAAGCCAAACTATAATACTTGCAAGATCTGCATGGAAGCCCGAACGAAACCCCGTTGAAGATCTCAAGATGATGAGGATCGAAGAAAAAACGGAGAACCTGAAGAGCTGGACTATGGCAATGCTCCATCACCGAACTATTCCATGAAAGATCTAGTGAAGATGATCACCACCAAGAATCCCGGAATTGATCTATCAAGGTAACGGTACTATGTACTGACAATTTATTTATGAAGTAGCGTGCAAAGTTAGTGAGTTAGAATAACAATATAAGAAGCTAGCTGAAAAACTCCCAGCTAAGCTAGATGATATATTTGGGCCCACTATTAAAATTCATATTGGAGTAAATGAGGTTTTTGCACTTTGTGATCTAGGTGCAAGCATCTCAACAAATCCAAAGAGCTAATTTGATAAGTTAAAATTGGGGCCATTTAAAACTACTGAGCTAAGACTTCACTTAGTTGATTCAACTTATAAACAAGTTGTAGGCATTAAAGATAATATTGTGGTTAAGATTAAAGGATGTCCCACTCTTATTGATCTTGTTATTGTGGGCATGCCCGAAGATCCTACAGCTCCTATAATCTCAGGATGGCCATTTCTTAGAATTATTAAAGCTCTAATCAATTTTCATGAAGGGAATGTGAGAATTGGACTACCTTCTAAAGAACCATTTGTAGTACACTTCCGTAGAAAGGAGAAGGCCAAACATAATGATAATGGGATCATCACTTTAAAAGCTAATTACTTTGGAGTGGATCTTCTACTTCCAAAATCAAAATGATCACCATATGGGTTAAGCTAACTGAACTTAACTAGAAGCGCTTCATGGGAGGCAGCCCATGCTTAATAAAATTTCTTTTACTAGTTCTTATTTTAGTATGTTTTTTTATTTCTAATAAAGAGTGTTCATGAGATCCTTTGGAAAAGAGGAGAAGAAATAAGTGTTTACACCTCTCGATTTTATATACTAACACTTGAGCATTCTTAAGTTTTATGAACTACTGGTTTTTCCTGAACCATTTTCGAGGATATGTTTATATGAAAAGGCATGTGCACGAATGCAAAGAAATTGAAAGTTTCGCAGGTTACAGTACAAATGGCGACCATCGGTACGGTGGCAGCCAACCGTACCACGCGCCCGTACCACTTCTGTATCCCGGAGATGAGAAAAATGCAAATTTCATCGAAACCATCTGCAACAACGACCATCGATATGGGGGTAGCCACCCGTACCGGCCACCCGTACCACTTCATCAACAAAATCGCAATTTTTTGGAAGGGATCCAGTAGGTTTAGCGACCTCCTGTACGGGGAGATGCGACTGTACCACGCGTCCTTACCGAGTGTACCGACTCAACCCTGAGGTGGCGACACCCAGTACGGGTGGGTTATGCCCGTACCCTCTACTTGTACCGCGTTGGATCACGACTCAAGCACAGGAAGAGGTAAACCTAACCCAAAGAAATTTCATATTCTCTCTCTTTCTCCTCCAAACTCCAAACCAACTCCATTGGATCTTTAAATCTGTTCGTTTTTTATTCGATTCCTCGCACTCCATCCGTGGTACGTTTCTCCTCCGAACCCCAACTTATTTTCAGTGAATCCATGTTCTAGCTCTTGCCATTATCAATCTAGACTTAGGTCTTATTATGAACTTCATCACCCTAATGAGCATGCTAGATATCGAAGTTTGAGGAGATTCTTTTATAGTATGTGTAGAGCATGATCATATGTCTATTTCTATCGGATCAAAATTTTTATTTTGATAAAGTTTTAATTTGTGTTTAAAGATACTTAAGTATTGTTGATTGCTTTTTAGATGAACACGAGGAGCCGCACACGCATCGTGGCTGCACAAGCCACACCACCGGTTGAGAACACCATGCTGCGTTTGGCATCGAATTCGATGACCGATGGCAACTCAACCGTTTCAACCGCCTCAAGAACCGTGAGATCAAGTCGACAAAATGGGCATGTCCCCATATTATGAACCAACTAGGCCTACGCCATGATTTCAATACCCTTTGGAACAATGTTGGTTTGCTTCACTTTGTTTTTCAGGAGGCCGCCACCTATGGCCGCTTGACACTCGAGTTCATTAGCACCTTGAAGCATACGGTGGAAAGGTATCACACACGGAGGAAGACCAACCCGGAGTTGACCGAGTATCCTTCCGCTTGATGAAGCGTGAGTATGAAATGACTCTAGATGAGTGGTGCCAGTACTTTGGCTTTGACAACAACACCTCCGCCAACTGTTTCTCTTGCTTTACTTTAAATCTGTCTCCTCTCAATTATTTTAGTAGGATGAAAGTATCTGACACACTTCCTCAGGGGAATAATATTGAGTGTCGTGCTATTCACTATTTGTACGATGTTATTGCTAACACCTTGCAGGCACGTGGTGATTTCACAAGAATCAATGAAGAGGGCATGATGATCCTCGCAAAGGATGTGTTCCCAAATAGCAACATCCGTCCAAACTTGGGTGCCCTGAAGCTCAGGGCCCCATATGCGGAAGGGGATTCATCACCGTCTTGGAACGAGGACTTACCATCAATGTGAGTAATTTACGAGCATTCGAAGGACCTCGCCGTCTTGGTTTTACTACTCTAAATGTATGTGGTATGGTTAGAAAAATGAATGGTAGATATTACTTCAACATACCGGGAGCTGATCACTTGATCGCTGCCACTTTGCCTAATGGTATATTCTCTATCGCGGATGGGCGTTTGCATTATGATGCGCAGGTTGAGGCAAATCTACCCCAACAACAAGATGAACCCGAAGGAGAAGAAGAAATTGAAGAAGAACATGCAGGGCCTAAACAGGAGCAACAGCCACATCATGACTTCACCACCTATCAGGATATGTACGCGCTCGAAGGAATCATTGAGAAAATGATCAACCTTGCCATTAATCTTCGAGACTCCACGACTGATCTCGCTTCCCAGTTCAATCATTGGAGTAGCCAATGGAACTTTGGGAACTATCCTCCACCGCCACAATGAGCTCAACAAGAGGGCTTGCAAAAGCCTAATCTTGGGGATGTGTTCCTCAATCCTTTTTATTTGTGTTGAATAAGTTTGTACTCTAGCTCTTTGAAAGAGCTTTGAAACACTCGTGCTGGTTTGTTCCAACACTTTGCTTTTTTATTTACTTTCTATTTTAGTTTTTTACTTTTATTTGTTTTTAGTTCCTTACTTTGTCGCCAATCTCTTTCTTTGTACCTCTCAATCCCAAATTCACAAAAATACAAAAAGAATTTTCCTTTTATCCATGTTCATGAAAAAGCGGATTTATATTTGCATCTTTGCTTTGATATTATTGATGAGAGTGATCTACTAAGAGTTTTGAAGGAACACATCATAAGGAAGAGAAATGTGAAGTCATCTGTAAGAGGTATGTCCTATGTCTTCCACTTTGGAAGTTTGAAATTGTTTATGGTAGTTAGTAGACTTGTTAAGATATGTATCAGTGAGAGTGATTTGAAACAATTGGAGTAGGGCTTTTATTTGTGTGTTTAACTAATTGTGATAGCTCTTGCTCTAGTTCATTTAGTTAACCGAGTTTTGCCTTGGAAATAATATTGCAAAACAAGTACAACAAGAAAAGGTTTAAAATTATGACTTGTATGATGATCGATTGTCTTAAGGGTTTAACTTTGAAGATACTTAACTCCATAGATATAGTGATAGACTTGATAACAATACTCTTGATAGGAATTGCTTGACTGCACTGGAGTCTAGTGGTGACTAAGATGCATGCCAAGATGTAATGTTGTGAATCAAGTATGATATTGCTTAAAGCTTGTCTACAAATTGTGGTGCACACTCTTGGGATGCTAACAACTCCGCTGGCTTTCGAATGGAAGAAGTGTTTGACTCATAAGACTACCACTTGTAAGTGAATTTAGAGTTGAAGGCAATTGAGTTGAAGGCACGGGTAGCTACCCGTGTTCACTATTAGTTCCCTTGAGTGTTTCAAAAAATATTACTAAAGGTCATTCATGACTCTTAATTTGAAACTATCATTGTAATCCAAATGTATCACTTATAAAGTCTTCGCATGGACTGGTTACTACTAGATGAATTTTCTTGAAAGGTAATGAAGAGATAGTAAGTGTTTTGATAGTCTTGATCTATTGATGTGGGTGTCCATAAGATACTTCATTGCTTACACCTCTTTTGATATTAATGCTCATATATACTTAACTTTGATGATAATAAACTTCCTAGTGTTTTGGCATATTGAGAGTTAACTACATAAGCTAGAGTGATTATTTACTCAACTAGTTATTCATGCTCATAAATGTTTATTGTGATTGTCTCGAGTTATCGATGCTCGTATTATATTCTTGGAACTTCTCTAACTATGCTAAGCTTTCGAATGGAAGAAGTGTTGGACTCATAAGACTACCACTTGTAAGTGAATTTACTTTCCCGTTGTTTTGGTTTAAACGCCAAGTTCCTTATGGTTCTTTGTTTCTTGCTCGAGGACGATCAAGGCTAAGTTTGGGGAAGTCGATGGCTCTGAAATACGCCACATTTTGTCACGTTTAAACTTTTAGCTATGTCAAGAAGTTGACTAAGTTTCTCTCTCAATGTGCTACTATAATGACTAATTATTGCAAAGATGTGCAATTTCTTCTATCTTTGAATTGTGTGCAGGAAATCAAGTCATAATGGAAAATGGACTTGCAATTACTAAAGACAATCTCGTCACAAGTGCAGCAAAATCAACCAGAGGCCAAAATTCGGTTCCAAGGGGGTTTAACGGACACCGGTATGGGCAAGCCCTGCCTGTACCATCCGCCCGTACTGGTCGCCACAACTTTCCCGAGGTCAAACTCAATAAGTTCTGTGAAGGGAGCGACACCAAAAAGAGAGCCATTCCTCGTCAAACGGATCCGCCGCCCATCAGATCCATCTACACCACCCCGAAGGAGATCAACCACCATAGTTCATCCATTCCATCTCCCATCTCCTCCATAGTCATATCCATCACCATTGTAATAGAGATCTCCTTGAGAATTGGCGACCATTGTAAGAATATTATGATTTCAATTCAAGTATTTGCAACAATGATTTCTATATTTGATCTTGATATCATGTGTGAGTAGTCCTCACGGGCTGTGGGTTGGGGTGAATCCTCGCAGTGTTTATATGCATCTAATCTCATGAATATGTGTAGGAATTGAATAAGAGTTTTGCAATCTTGTATCCTTGTCTCTTTGCCTCGATTCGATGATCTGCAGGTACCCATTTCTATCGGATCGATCAAGGGAAGAGGTGGGATGAGGGGATAATAGCGTTCTACCGTGAAACCTCGGTGACAGAAAGAGGAAAGTAACAACACATGTTTAGTGATTCTCTCGGGATCAACGGCACAATCATCTAGCTTAATTCTTTGGTTTGTATTCATTTACTTAATAATTGTTGTTAATCGCGGCTGTGGGAACAATGGTTGGACCAAGAGACTCCCGTCACCTCTATCTTTAGGGGCTATAGTATTTACGGATGTGCTTCTCACAAATCTCTTATCACTAGTTTATTTATCACACATTTGTACTTCATTTCTATATGTATGCATAGCTGCAGGAGAATCCTTGATCCTGGCCTAATTCCATCCATTGAAAAAAACATAAAACAAAGTAAACTAGAAAGGTCTGGTAAACATAAAATCAAATCAACAAGCAAGTCTTGTAGACGTTTCCTTTACACCATTTTAGCAGTTCTTTCCAAGGTTCGATTAAACCAAGGTCTTCTGGGAAAATCTTACAATACTACAATCCATAATCTGGATCGAAATATCACGGGGTTGCAACCTTCCTTGGACTATCATGATTGCCTACATTGTTCACTCGAGTGACAAAAGTCGACACACACCGCCTAATTGACTTATCTTGGAATCAAGACCCACTAGGACTCGACAAGTGCTGATTCGATGCCAGCTCGTGATTTCGGTGCCAATCTTGTTTCGAGACATAGACTTGAAATGCATGTTAGGTAGTTGTCCACCATTGGTGGGTCATTCATCGACATTAGTCGAATCGGTGGTCCTGAAGCCGGACTGACCTAAATTTGTGGACTCACTTAGATCTGACGACTCGCCCTGCACAATTGTATATTCCCAAGCATTGCCCTCCTGGATGTCAACATTACGGTCGAACGTGTCAACATTAGGTTTGGCCATCTTTTTGTTAAATTACCTTGTATATTAGCTCTAGCCAAAATCCAACTTTATAAAGTTTGACCTTAGAAAAAAATCAACATCCTAAATACCTAATGCATAAAATATGAAAGTTTATTATATGATGGTTCTAATAATAATTACTTACATTGTAGATGTTGATGTTTTTTCGCTATGCTTGGTTAAAGTAAAAATAATAATTTTGATTAAAGCTAAAATGCAAGATAATTTGAGACGAAATGAGTACTACCAAATAACATTGTAGATATTAAGCAATGAGTCAGTTGATAGATATTAGGTAATAATCCGATACCTATTACTCACCATGTTATCTAGTGATTAATGAAAAATATGGTAGATATTGGTAAAGTCATTACTCGGTACCTACTAATAAAGAAATCTTGTACATATTGATTACGCTATTAGTTGGTGTTATTACAAATAAATATATACTCAATAAATTTATGCATTGATTGCTAGGAGTAGTATATTGTAGGTATGAATTGATGCATTAATCAGTGTTATTAATAAATATATATACTCAATAAATTGGTGCATTAATTGCTCGAAGTAGTATATCGTAGGTATGAATTGATGCATTAATTAGTGTTATTAATAAATATATACACTCAATAAATTGGTTCATTAATTGCTCGGAGTAGTATATTGTAGGTACTAATTAATGCATTAATTGGCACTACCAATAAATATATACTCAATAAATTGATGCATTAATTGCCCAGAGTAAGTATAAATTGTTGCATTAATTGCTCGGAGTACTCAATAAATTCATAGTATAGTTATGGACTATAAATTTATCGAGTATATATTTATTAATAATACCAATTAATAGAGTAATTAATGCGCACAAGATTTTTTATTAGAGCAAGTACAATAAGTCCTAGTCAGCTGGCTATAAGGATTAAAATAACATATTATTTCTTATTTGGAGGAGAGAGAGAAGGAGAGAGAAGAGGAGTGAGCTCTAATGCAAGAGCGCGTGCTCTAGCACTTTGTGAGAGTGAAAATGGGCCATGCATTGATAAAGTAGTACAAGTTTATAGCCCACTATTGTACATGTTAGCTCTAAGTGGACTATAGATGACATGGCACTTGGCTTATAGCCAGCAGTTGGCTCTACTATTAAACTTGCTCTTAGTAGGTATCGAATAATGAATTTACCAATATCTACCGTATTTTTCACTAATAACCAGATAATGTGGTAATTAATAGTGATCTGATTAGTAATTGATATCTATCAAGTGATGCATTGCTTAAGGATGATCATTGTGGTGAGTAAAATTTAGCCTCGTAACATATGTCATGTTACTAGTTTAAGTAGTCGAAAGTATGCCAAATTTAAACTACAAGAATATAATAGGTCGTTTCAAAAAATTATCTGAAATCACTTTCGTATACCCAAGTAAGATATATGGTCGATACAAAAATGTTTTCTGCAAGCCTTTTCTATTATAAGTTGTGCCGAAAATTTTGAACCTATTTTGAAAAAAAAATCAAAGAAATTGTAAATAATTCATTTCCGTGGAAATTCCTCTGCAGCGCCATGTCTCCTCCATAGCGCTACCAGTGCTCGACATCGTAACTGTCCGTGCTTCCAGATCCAAGGTCACCTCCAAGTCTGGCACACCAAGGAGACCACGCTACGATTAAATGTTCGTGGGAAAGGTCAATGACACCCTCTGCGTCGATGTTATCTAGGAAGGGACGCTGGCATCCTCTTCTTTGAGCTCGCCACGGCGATGCCCCGAAGAAACTCTGGGTTATCGTGTTGTCCATCCCCGTGGAGGCAACGACCGACAGCGATGGTGATTCCACTTTTATTTTGAAATTCTGGCTAAGAACACTACCCAAGTTTATGGCAAGCGCTAGCCATCAGTCGTCTGAACCTGCGCCTCGGATAAGTCGACTTGACAGCCGCCCGATGCGCTCATTTGGTCGATTGTGATGCGTCGCTTTCGTACGTTGTGTTGAACCAATAAGTAGACCCAATAATGTCTCTCTCTTTCCTTTTGAAAACCACACATGCACCCACTAGCCTTACCACAAATATTATTTTTTCTGCATTTGCACCACCGGAAGTTGGTAGCGATGTCCTCCCACGTGTGTGTATCCCATGCGTACACCACACCATGGTCGAAAAAATCTACTCATGCTGCAAAAATCTTGGAAAAGACGTATATTGTACAAAACCAATGTAGCAAATCAAAATAGTGTATTATCATTTTTAGAAATACAACTACATTTTGTAACATTTTTCGATGAATCTGTAAAAACGTACAAAAAATTTAGCAAAAACATTCAGGTCATTTAAAAAGAGAGTGGATTTGGTGATCAGGGGATACGTGAGCACCCGGTTATCACCGTTGGATTTGGTCCACCACCGTTGGATTCCGCTACTCACTAACGACCACTAACGGCCACTCACTAACGGACACTACCTCGCCGGCCTCCACCTCCACCCTCGCATATCTGATGTCGCATCAGTGTCTCCCCGGCCAAGCGCGTCGCCGTGCACCTTCCCCACGTCTCTCCGCCCTTCCACTCGACGCACTGGAACGCGTCGATGCGTGTACAGTGCTAACGTCGTTAGACACGTGTATATTAAGATTGTGTTGTAATCATTATGCCTCTAGTCAATATCATGTTTGACATTTGTGAGTAGTTCCCCACGTTTCTGAGGGCATAGGATGATCTGGCTATGATTCTATATGATGTGCAATGAGCATTTGGTCAAGTTTTCTATTTTTTATGTTGTTCTATGATGGTTTTATGCGGACGTAGATTGTATATTACTTCACCTATATGGGCTCATAGGGCTGCATTTTAATTTAATGCGTTAGTGTTGGAAGGGTCAGAGTAACAGAAACCATCTTCCAATACTATGGGTTGCATAGAGGGGTTTATGTCGGGGACCACTGATCTTATGGCTACGGTGGGATCTTTATGTCTTAATGATTCCTATACTTGCTCATGAAAATGGCTCTAGGACCCATCATAAAGGGTGTATTTTCACATATCTATGGTTGCGCCTAACTTAGGCTCCGCCCCTAATTGAATAAAGCTTGATAAAATATTTACTATATTGTTTAGAACTCAGATTCTAGTGAATCCATGACGCCCTCGGGAACTTTAGTCTGATATAAGCACACACACACTTAATCTTTTCCTCTTTGCTCCATAGAGGATTGGGATTTTCTCTCATCGGGGGTATTTACTTATTTGCTATTTACTTTCTGCACTTTACTTTTATTGCAAACTATACACCCCAAAACACCAAAACTGCTACTTTGCTATTATTGCTTTCTTGTCAATTCTGCTAAGCAATACCTTCAGCTCCTCGTGGGTTTGACAAACTTTTTTATTGAAAAGTACTACAATTGATCTCTAGCACTTGGGAGCCATCAGAGGGCGTACGACCATGGCGCACGCGGGAGCTTTTCCGCTGGAGTGAAAAAGGGAGTGGGAGAAATTATGGCAGCTCCCGCCAAAACCCCCGCCTATTTCTACCTGCCCCGCTCACCGCCGCGTTTCAAATCCCCATTCCCCATCCCCCGTTTCGAGCTTTGTTCCCCGGTTGGCAAGCTCTAAGCAGGTCTTTCATTGCTGGTGACCAACGGCGACATCGACGACGGAGGTGGCATTCGCGCAAATACCCATACGTGCTCTTCCTCACGCAATGAACTATGTCCTCATCCTGTGATGATGACGTTAAGTCACCACTTCTCTTGTTAGGGTTCATATGTGGATATGTGTTGTTCTTGTTGTAGTAAATCTTGAATGGATGTAGTGTGAGCGATTTGGCTGTAGGTTTTAACTTCTTGTGTTGTGATACACCTCGATCTGCAATGATGGCATGGTAGAAATGGTTGAGTAAGATGACGACCCTTTTGCGATGGTTGAACTTCTTGGTTGAGCTCGATCTTGTCACTTCTATGTTGAGTTGGTTGTTCACCAGTTGTGCTGCTACTGCTAGTAATGGTTGGTTTTAAGTTCATGTTTAGTTGTACAACTGTATCTTCACCATTTATGTGCAATGTTTATGCCGAAATCGACATGTTTACATGCATCTATTTATAGGACTCGTTCTGCAACGATTTCACCCAGGCTCTAGCCCTCTTGGGGAATCCCGGATCCCTTCCTATGTGGACCATAGCCATGCACTACGGCCAAACCCTATGGTGAGCGAAGCCTCCACTCAAGATAGGTCCCTTGCGTCTTTGGACCCAAGAATCCAGAGCCTTGTGAGTGTCTTCACTACCAAGGTTCACGCCAAGCTTGCCAACACCCAGAAGAAGGAGAACATGAAGGGGACCATGAAATGGATCCCTTACATGTCCACATTCATTCTAACAAGATGTGTAACATTGTCAAGAACGGAGTGCACACTAAGAAGGGTTTTAAAGAGATCCACCTCAATGTCTACGCCAAGGCCTTGTTCGAGCACTGCGGCGCTGAGGTCTCTGGAACTTAGGTGTACAACCACCTGAGGAAGTGGAGGAGGCGTTGGATCCACATTAGCAAGCTGAGAGACCTAAGCGACGCCCAATGGGATGATGAGACCTACACCATCCTTTATGTCCCAAGAGCACCACCAAGTCCATGTCACGATTAGCTCTGTGTGTATATACTCTCACTTCATCATCACTAACTATACCTTCAAGTCTAACACACTCTCTGTTGAAATCGTAGGCGCACGAGGACATCATTGAATTCCTGAACAAGACCATCAAGAACTATGTGCAGATGTAGACCATCTTCTTGTATGATATTAGCACTGGCAGGTATGCCATGGGGTCAGGTGATCCCCTTGGTACTCCTCTTGCACCTGAGGATGATGACAACCAAGATTTGGACACCATCTTCCTTGATGGTTGATACGTCTCCGACGTATCGATAATTTCTTATGTTCCATGCCACATTATTGATGATATCTACATGTTTTATACACATTATATGTCGTATTTATGCATTTTCCGGCACTAACCTATTAACGAGATGCCGAAGAGCCGCTTGTCTTGTCGCTGTTTTTGGTTTCAGTAAATCCTACAAAAGAAATATTCTCGAATTGGACAAAATCAACGCCCGAGATCCTATTTTTGCACGAAGCTTCCGGAAGACCGAGGGGAAAGGAAGTGGGGCCACGAGGCGCCGCCACAACAGGGCGGCGCGGCCCAGCCCCTGGCCGCGCGGCCCTGGTGTGTGGGGCCCTCGTGTGGCCCCCCGTGTTTCCCTTCCGCCTACTTAAAGCCTTCGTCGCGAAACCCCCAAGACCGAGAGCCACGATACGGAAAACCTCACCGAGACGCCGCCGCCGCCAATCCCATCTCGGGGATTCTCGGAGATCGCCTCCGGCACCCTCGCCGGAGAGGGAGTCATCTCCCGGAGGACTCTTCACCGCCATGGTCGCTCTCCGGAGTGATGAGTGAGTAGTTCACCCCGGACTATGGGTCCATAGCAGTAGCTAGATGGTTGTCTTCTCCTCATGTGCTTCATTGTCGGATCTTGTGAGCTGTCTAACATGATCAAGATCATCTATCCGTAATTCTATATGTTGTGTTTGTCGGGATCCGATGGATAGAGAATACTATGTTATGTTGATTATCAATCTATTACCTATGTGTTGTTTATGATCTTGCATGCTCTCCGTTATTAGTAGAGGCTCGCCAAGTTTTTACTCTTAACTCCAAGAGGGAGTATTTATGCTCGATAGTGGGTTCATGCCTCCATTAAATCTGGGACAGTGACAGAAAGTTCTAAGGTTTTGGATGTTATGTTGCCACTAGGGATAAAACATTGATGCTATGTCCGAGGATGTAGTTATTGATTACATTACGCACCATACTTAATGCAATTGTCTGTTGTTTGCAACTTAATACCGGAAGGGGTTCGGATGATAACCTGAAGGTGGACTTTTTAGGCATAGATGCATGCTGGATAGCGGTCTATGTACTTTGTCGTAATGCCCAATTAAATCTCACAATACTCATTATATCATGTATGTGCATTGTCATGCCCTCTCTATTTGTCAATTGCCCGACTGTAATTTGTTCACCCAACATGCTATTTATCTTATGGGAGAGACACCTCTAGTGAACTCGTGGACCCCGGTCCATTCTTTTACATTGAATATAATCTACTCGCAATACTTGTTTTACTCGTTTTCCGCAAACAATCATCATCCACACTATACATCTAATCCTTTGTTACAGCAAGCTCGGTGAGATTGACAACCTCACTATTTCGTTGGGGCAAAGTACTTTGGTTGTGTTGTGCAGGTTCCACGTTGGCGCCGAATCCCTGGTGTTGCGCCGCACTACATCCCGCTGCCATCAACCTTCAACGTGCTTCTTGGCTCCTCCTGGTTCGATAAACCTTGGTTTCTTTCTGAGGGAAAACTTGCCGCCGTACGCATCACACCTTCCTCTTGGGGTTCCCAACGGACGCGTGTTGTACGCTTATCAAGCTCTTTTTCTGGCGCCGTTGCTGATATGTCCAATTTGCATCACTATTTTATATCATAATTTGCTGTTATTCATTGATATATTTCATATTTGGAGATAATAGTTATGTTATTTCATCTATTTTGCATGATTCATGA
>NC_061512.1:51530909-51556325 GCF_022539505.1 Lolium rigidum | reverse complement strand
AAGATAAAAAAAATTATATAGACCATACAAAATATTGGTTCCTCGCGAAACTTGACGAACTCACATATATTTTGGAGATGTACATGTAGAATTTTTTGTCAAAATTTTCGACATTTCAAAATATAATTTTTTGGTATAGGGAGCATATGCACCCAGGAGCCAAATTGAATTTCCATTTTTCGAAGATCTCTTACTTCTCTTCGAGATCGAACATCAATTGCAACCTTCTCTTCGAGATCGAACATCAATTGCAACGATTCGATAGACAGCTTACTGGGATAGAAACATAAGTGCAGTACCTGCTCATGAGGCTTGATTGGGCCTTAAACCATATCACATTTTGTCTATCTACCTGAAAACATTTCTCACCTGTTTACTTCTGCTCAATGAACATGTATCAAATTTAGTACTTCTGGTCTGTAAAATTGCAGTTTATTGTATGCTTCTAATTTTGCAGTTTGGTTTTGTGGAGAACATTGTATAGTAGCAGCTTCACTGAAGTATTAGTTCGATGGACGAGTAAGAGTTGAGTTACTCTTGAACGCGTTTTCTAATGGACAATTTTTTTCCTTTTCATACGCCGTTTCTGGTGACAAGTAATGTTTTGTCAGCTAGTTATCATACTATCAATGGAATTGTTGCAATGTTATGCTAAGGTTGCAACATATTAGAAAGGATATGTATCCCCATTGAGATGTGAAGAGGCCTCAGAGACATAGTGATAGTATGGCTAACTAAGCTAGTTAACTCCATTTTTTAGGCAAACAAGATGCCAGAAGAATGGAGACGCAGTATATTAGTACCAATCTTCAAGAACAAAGGGGATGTTCAGAGTTGTACTAACTACCGTGGAATTAACCTTATGAGCCATACAATGAAGCTATGGGAGAGAGTCATTGAGCACCGTTTAAGACGAATGACAAGCGTGACCAAAAATCAGTTTGGTTTCATGCCTGGGAGGTCGACCACGGAAGCCATCTTCTTGGTACGACAACTCATGGAGAGATACAAGGAGCAAAAGAAGAACCTGCATATGGTGTTCATTGACTTGGAGAAGGCCTACGATAAGATACCGTGACACGTCATGTGGTGGGCCTTGGACAAACACAAAGTCCCAGCAAAGTACATTACCCTCATCAAAGACATGTACGATAATGTTGTGACAAGTGTTCGAACAAGAGATGGCGATACTGATGACTTCTCGATTAAAATAGGACTACACCATGGGTCAGCTTTGAGCCCTTATCTATTTGATTTGGTGATGGATGAGGTCACACGGGATATACAAGGAGATATCCCATGGTGTATGCTCTTTGCGGATGTTGTGGTCCTAATTGATGATAGTCGAACGGGGGTCAATAGCAAGTTAGAACTATGGAGACAAACCTTGGAATCGAAAGGTTTTAGACTTAGTAAAACTAAAACCGAGTACATAATGTGCGGTTTTAGTACTACTAGGCACGAGGAGGAGGAGGTTAGCCTGGATGGGCAGTTGGTGCCTCAGAAGGACACCTTTCGATACTTGGGGCCAATCCCGCACAAGGATGGGGATATTGATAAAGATGTGAACCACCCGATCAAAGTCGGATGGATGAAGTGGCGCCAAGCTTCTGGCATTCTTTGTGATAAGAGAGTGCCACAAAACTTAAAAGGCAAGTTCTATGACGACGGTTCGACCCGCAATGTTGTATGGCGCTGAGTGTTGGCCAACTAAAAGGCGACATGTTCAACAGTTAGGTGTGGTGGAGATGCGCATGTTGAGATGGATGTGTGGCCACACGAGGAAGGACCGAGTCAGGAATGATGATATACGGATGGAGTTGGGGTAGCACCGATTGCGGAGAAGCTTGTCCAACATCGTCTAAGATGGTTTGGGCATATTCAGCGCAGGCCTCCAGTACATACTAGACGGCTAAAGCGTGCTGATAATGTTAAGAGAGGACGGGTAGACCAAACTCGACATGTGAGAAGTCCGTAAAGAGAGATCTGAAGGACTGAAGTACCACCAAAGAACTAGTCATGGAAAGAACCGCGTGAAAGCTTGCTATCCATATGCCAGAACCATTAGTTGGTTACAAGATCTTATAGGTTTCACCTCTAGTCTACCCCAACTTACTTGGGAATAAAGGTTTTGTTGTTGTTGTTGATTGAGGTCACCTCTAGTCTACCCCAACTTGTTTGGGAATAAAGGCTTTGTTGTTGTTGTTGTTGTTGTTGATTGAAGTGTTTCACCAGACGCTGCAATTGCTAATTCAACAACTTTTAAGGGTCAGATCATTTATCTTCATTTCGTTTACATATTCAGGCAAATAATGCATAAATATGGACCACATTTTTGGCTGCCATCTCAATCATCACATAATAATTAGATCAAAGAATGCTGCTATAAATGTAAAATTTTGTATCCAGCTTGAATTGAGAAATAAATGTGACAGGATGGTGGTGCTGGTGGAACAAGGGAGATGGTGCATAGAAACCAAGCAGGTTTCTCACCTCCCCCACACCTGTGCTGCAGCTTTGTCTTAAACTATGGTGTTCTTCCTGGGCGAAGGGAAGTAAAGCATAAGCAAAGGAGGATTTACAAATGAAGCCGATCATACGTTTGCATGGGGGCTACAAAGGATCATTTGCTGCGGCTGCCATTGCACTGGTGAACGAAACCGTTGCCGTTGGCGCTGGCGCTGGCGCTGGCGCTGCCATTCATATGGGCTCCGTTGCTGCTACTGCTGCTGCCAACGTCCTTTCGCTTTGCACTGGCCTTCTTCACTCCCCATATACGTATACTGTGATCGTCGCTCGCAGATGCGAGCATATGTGGATTTGTAGGGTTCCAGCTTACACAGTTGACTGCCCCAGAGTGGCCAGATAGAGTCTCGATAACATCTCCTGTAGCTCTGTGCCATATATATACCTGACAGAGAAGATGTCATGACATTGAGTTGTCAGATCAAACCAACCACTGGATAGTTGTTTTCGATGGCACTTAAACGACCGAACAAAATTTCACCAAAACATTAGTGATTTACTAGACTAGCTTACAAAATTCAGCTTTTAACTATATACACTAGATCAATTCTCCCACCCCATTTTACTGCCACCTAAGGCCTTGTTTGGAAGCCCGGTTTTTTACTAGATGCACGTGTATTATTCCGGCCCAATCAATCACTCGAGAATACACTTCGTACCCATTTGGCAGCCAGGTTTTTAATCGTGTAACCCCAAATAAACCCCTGGATACACGTTGGATGGGGCAGTTTTTAAGACGCGAGGTGCCTGAAGCGTTTTTTACACGCGTGTTTCACGCAGAGGAGACGGGAATTGGGTGTCCACCCAAAACACGTTCGAAAATACACTGTGAAACACTAAAATTCACTCTTTCCAAACGAGGCCTAACAGGTATATGGATCATGAGTGTCATTACTAGATGACTTCATGACATCCATACAAGTAGTACCAATTCATCCGCAAAAACGACTGGTTCACAAGAAATAAATGATCATAAGATTCCCAAAACATATTGTGTATTCCAATTAAACGTTCAATCTATCCACCATACGTATATCATTAGACGTGTAATAAAAGCAGTAACCAATATGCCACATACCAAATATACTGAACAAAAGCTTGTGTAGCTAGATAAAGAATCAGTCAATACATCATACCTTTGAATCTTCACTTCCACTGGCAATGAAAGCCTGCTCTGAACCACCAAAGCACGATCTTATCACAAAACGGCTGCGCTTATGGCCAGTATACTGTCTAACTCTACTGGGTTCATTCCTTATGTTCCACAAATGAATCTCCTCGTTTACAAGATTTACAAGCAAGAAATCACCATCTTCAGAAAGAGAAAATGAAGTGATTGTATCTTCCTCTTCAATCAGCCTCTCCTGTTTCGTGTCCCTATTGAATAAAAGAATTGTGCAATCTCTACTCATACTTATTATAAGTTCACCATCTTTTGATACAGCAAGATCAGATGTTTTTGATGATCTCTGCCCTTTCCAGCAATCTGCTTCTTTACCATCTAAATCCCACAAGCAAAGGGTTTGATCAAATAGACCCGCCAATATTTGCTTTCCATCTGGAAACCAACCGCATGACATCAAACCAAGGCCAGGTTTTTCATAAACATGGATACATTCGCCAGATTCAACATCCCAACGTCTGATGGCTTCTTCCATTCCACATGTGAGAAGCTGGCGATCATCAGGGCTCCAGGCAACCATCATCACTGGTTTCTCATGACCAGTCAATATGTACTTCAGCAATAGTTCTCCATCTTCATCGACCTAGGAAACGAATACTCACATTACTGCAAGCAAGCGGAAGATCGATTTGTGTTGCATCAACTATCAAAATGATAGTGAAAATGTAAAAATTCACCATTATTATCAGTACATACAAGAGCATGTGCATCCTGAACTACATATTATAATGCAGTTGAATTCCTGGAATAATAATGAAGAGGAAAACTGAAGATCAGGTTCATGTGCATCCGAATCTTGACGCAATTGTAGCGTTGAGAACGAGGCGCTGGATTTTTTTTTCTAGAAAGTATTACTTCGGAAAGATTCGAACGAGGAACCACACTATGTCCTCAACCACAAAAAAAGTCAGAACACCTTTAATAAGCCTCATATGCATAAAAGACAAGTTATATGGTTGTGGGGTTGTTCACTGAACTGGGACCAGCTGAGGCGAATACAATTTCATCTTCAACAGTGACAGGCTAAGAGTAAAGTGTCAGGCTACAAGATCATGAAGCAATTCTGACAAACATATTAATCAAATTTTCTAAGTCAACATGGTCCAAATCAGATAGGCTCCAACGAAACTAAACGTAAAATGTATTTTTTAATTCTTAATTTGCATTTAAAACAAAACAAATAAAATATTCTAGATATTATTTTTTGGGAAAACAGCAGGTGAACAAAAAAAGCATCAATGAGGTCGTACAGTTTCAAGTTTTCACATGAGGCACTAAATGGGAAGTAAGGGGCAAATCACTGCACTGCTGAACACCTTCATGAAATATGGCAAAAGTTAGAAGCATAGTTACCTTCCATATGATTGCAGATTTATCATTTGATGCTGAGGCTAAATATTTCCCATTGTTTGAAAATTGAAGAAACCATACTTCGTCACGGTGTGCACGTAAAACCTGCAACAATTTTTTGGGGCTTCTTGATTATTACAAGTGATAAGATATGTGGCTAGAGGCATGTCACTGTGCAACAAGTTTGCTCAGTTTCAGTTCTTACATCTAGGCATTTACTGTTTTACAATATGAATGAGGGCACATCTTCTCTTGATAGAATGTTTTCATGAGCAAATAAATAGCACTCAACTTACATCTATCATTTTCTCATAGAAAAGTATTTCCTCTATAGTAATCAGAATCTGCCCTTTCCAACCTAACCATATCTTAGCGAAATATTCAAGATGCAAGAGGGAGGGGGGGAGGTATTACAGCTGAAACACACACACAAAGAGAAAAATAAAAGAGAACATAACTTATACTTACACATGTTTTCAACAATCTTGAAGTGATACAAAGGTACAGAAGTAGTTAACCAAAGAGCAGAACATGAGACTTACCACCACTTCTTATAAGCAATATAGGCAAATAGCAAGTATACAACCTTGATTTGAAACATGCAGTAAATGCAAGCACTGACATCAGCACGAGTTCTTACCTGCAGTGTTCGAGATGGTATCTGATCCTTCCCACAGTGATGATCAACATAAAGCGACAAGCCATCAATAGAATTATGGAGGTAACAAGCTTCGCGTTGTACAGTAAGTGCCTGTTCAACTATATTCTCTAACCTCCTCTCGGGAACCATAACAGTAGGGGGGAGCACCTTTTGCAATTCCTCTAGGAGCTTAAGACGTGAGTTACACGTTTCAGTTCCAAGCTTCGAAAACGCAAGCAAGACGTTTTGTGGAGAAGAAATTATGCAACTTGACATTTCATGAACTCGTCTTCTGTTAACACCAAGGGGGGATATTTCACTCCGCAAAGTCTTTATGGCACCCATTAGGTTGTCATTTCTCAAATGTTCAAAAAATTTCTGCTCCAATAACAAAAATGCAGCAGACTTGAGAGTGTTTTCATCCAGAAGGCCAAGTTTATTCAAGGTAGCAACTGCAGTGTCCCAATTCCCATCAAGCACCTGCTTTCTGAAAAGATTGACCAAGGGGGAATGCAATGTTATACCAGATTCTTCCTCGAGGACAGCTCCACTTTTTTCATATCCAAGAGTATACAGAGCTTTTGTGATTATCCTCACAAATTCGTCCTTCTTAATGACACCTTTGGAACCAACCATAACTTCTTTCCCCTGGGAAGTCAAAGGTCTAGCCATTGTACCTCCCAAAGGGTTAACAGATTTCGAATAACAGAGACCGTCTAAACTTGCAGACTCTACTGAGGATGGTCTTGCGCGTTTTGAGGGTGGTTCATCATCTTCAAAACCTCCCATGAAATGCCAAAGTCAGCCCATATATAATTTTACTACTGCAGAGATGATTTGCGCAAGCTCCAGAAAAAGGCCCTTCAACTAATTCCGTAGGTTACTGCAGATAAATATCATTAATTAAATAGTCAGCTATGAATTCTAAAATACAGCCAATAACCAATAATCTTATCTCAATCATTTTAATACAAACCAACCAGGCAAAATTGGCATAACAGCAAGAAATAGAAATGATGCATGTAAAGAAAGGAAGACACTGCAGGGACACACAATGTACCACTAAATTTAATCAAACAGGAGCTACTCTGCCCATGTAACGCACATATGAGCAAATGTGAATCACAGTTCACAGCAGTGTGTAACTCCCAGAAGTGCTCCCAATTATTATAATTTCGAATGTGCTGCCCCATCACACTTGACTGCGATTATCAATCATCGCATTGTATCCGAAAGAGAGAAAAAAATGTAATTTTGAGTTACAACTCAGAAGCCTATGTTAATGTTTATCAATCCCCAATTAATAAGCTAACAGGACTCAAGGTTGTACTGTATTATGCCTTACCTGCCACCATATAAGAAACAGAACAAAATCAGGCCAGACCAGTGTATCCAAAGACAAGTCATAAACCGTAAATTCAACAACTACATAATGTGGCTCATGAGTGTCCATATAGCATCGCATTTTTTTCATCATCGGGCAAATAGTAAACCACGAGATATATTACTGACACAGCAATACAGCTGGTGACAGTGATTCTTTATCGCCATGAACTAGCATATGAAACTGTAGACAGTTGCTAAAACACGAGAAAGGGTTTCCCGACATTGGAACCCTGCCCCCCTTGTTGGCAATATTTCACTAGTACTTAACCCTGACTCCCTTATAATACCAGTCCACTAAGACAAACCGAACGCAGTTAACTGGATCCAATTATGCAATCTACTACATAAAGTTACCGCCGCCTGATTAGTTTCCGCCCTAAATCACAGAGTTCCTGCCCAACCGCGTGCCCCTTGCGATCTAACCAATCCACGTTAGCTGATAATACCAAGAAACTAAAGCAAAGCGGCGGAGCGGCGGGGACCGGTCGTCCGACAATCCGTTCTCGGGAGAGTTCATCGCCGTTCCTACAGGCGCCGCGGCAGGAAACCCCTCTCTCCCAGACGGCCAGACCCACACCCGCGCGTCGGGGAGCAGAGAGCGGGGATTAGCGATCGGAAGGGCCCTGACCTCGGATCCACGGTGATTCGCGCGAGGAAGCCCGGAATCGGCGCGGGAAGGTGGGGGGCTCGCCTGCGGTGGGGTGGCTGGAGGCGGTGGATTGGGTAGGGAGAGAGGGAGAGATGGGGAAGAAAGAGATTGGTGTCTTCTTGGCTTGGGAAAGAGGGGAACCGACTGAATAGAAAAGCGGAGGAGAGGTTAGAGAGAGAGATGATCATGCCAGGGAAAGTTTGTGCTAATTAACCCAACTAGTAGTAGGAGTATTTAGGTACGGTCTAACACTTGACAATACTTCGTGCACGCAAGAGTTCCTAAACAAATACACGACAGTGCCCTGTAAAAAATAGTACACGCCAGATCATAGGATATAAGAAATGTCAGATCAATGAAAATGTATGTACCACACATAGGATATGCTCCCTCCGGTCTAATTAAATTGACGCGAGCTGAGCGGAGGGAAACAACTGCGTACATACCAATGCCGCGCCGATTAAACAAAATCAGAGGAAGTATTTTCAAGTTGCAAAATATATGGTTCGTAAACCACGAGTTTTTGTTTAAGAAAACACGAAACTTTATTATTCTCTCATAAATTCTAGCCAGTGGCATATGTTTGTTACCCACGTATCTATGCATTTTTTTAAGTTGGAGAGAGAGGTTCGAGAGAGAGATGATCATGCCACCAAAGTTTGTGCTAATTAACCGAACTATAGGAGTATTTCGGTACGGTCACAATTGACAATACTTCGGTGCACGCAAGAGTTCCTAAAAAGATACACGCCATTGCCCTGTAAAAAATAGTACACGTTAGATCAATGGGATGTAAGAAATGTCAGGACAACGAAAATATATCTACCACACGGAGGATATATTTTCAGGTTGCAAAAAATACGGTTCGTAAAACACGAGTTTTTTGTTAAAAAAACACGAAACTTTTTTTTCTCATAAATTCTAGCGGTGTCATATGTTCATTACCCGTGTGGCTGATATATCACGTATATATGCATTTTGAAGTTTATTAGTAGTATATTAATTCTCATGTTAGGTCCAATGGTTATCATGTTTCTTTTTAATGTATAGTTATTCGGTTATTGAGATTTTCACTTAATTAATTATTTGTTATTTAATCCTCAAAGACATGAAATTACTTTTCGTTATAAGTTTCAAAAACCTTATAGAACCCAATTAAATAGAGAAAAAAATCTTCCAAAAGATTTTTATCAGAAATAAAGAGGACAAGAGCACCAAAAGCGTGGCTACCCCCAGCAGCGTTGTGGGGGTAAAAGTCCACCCGATCGTCAATTTGTGCCGTCCTTCAGCAAATGACTCCATTTTGACCTATACCGCCTATATATACCGTCTTCGCATTTTTTCGCATCATAGATGCCGATACGAGACAAAGCACAAAACAAAGAAACGAAACATTGTTACCTGAAGAAGATTGAACAAGGAACCGTCATACTAACATGTAAACCCTGAGTCATCCTTGTGGGAAATTACTCAGCATTTGGAGTCCTAGCTAATTACTAGATGCCTTAGACATTATCGTCAAGCTCTTTTCTAGAGGTGTTGCTGGAGATGTATTGTTGGTATCTCCTCTCTTAGATTTGTGTTTGTTTCTCTTAATTTTCTTGCTTTTGCTAGTTGTCTTTCATACACCAATTTTCTTGAAAGATGTCGTCTAAAGCTGCTTCCTTATAAAATAAAACATACCATCAAAACTTGTGTTATGGTTGTGAGTGGAATGATCTTAAATTCCTTGTCAAATTGTCTTCATCTAAAGATACTAATGCTTATGGTGTATATTTTGCAACTATTAATGTTTTGGATGAAAGAAACTATGTTAGCGAGGAAAGTTACTCTATAAGTGATGATGAGGAGCATTGCAAAGTTTTATTATAAGGTAGTGTTTCGGATGATGGTCCTATTTTTCTTGATGATTCTCTATGTGTGATACGTCTCCAACGTATCTATAATTTCTTATGTTCCATGCTAGTTTTATGACAATACCTACATGTTTTATTCATACTTTATATCGTTTTGATGCATTTTCCGGAACTAACCTATTAACAAGATGCCGAAGTGCCGGTTCTCGTTTTCTGCTGTTTTTGGTTTAGAAAATCCTACAAAGGAAATATTCTCGGAATTGGACGAAATCAACGCCCAGGGTCTTATATTTCACGGAAGCTTCCAGAGAGCCAAAGAGGGACCAGAGGGGAGCCCTGGGGGCCCCACCCCACCTGGCGGCGCGGCCAATGGGGGGGCGCGCACCCCTATGGTGTGGCTCCACCAGGACTCCTCCGAGGCCGCCCTTCCGCCTATATAAAGTCTCAGTCGCGAAAACACTAAAACAATAAGCCACGGGACGAGAAAAGTTACGCAGCCGCCGCCATCGCGAAGCCAAGTTCGGGGGACAGAAGTCTCTGTTCCCACACGCCGCCGAGACGGGGAAGTGCCCCCGGAAGGCATCTCCATCGACATCACCGCCATCTTCATCGCCGCTGCTGTCTCCCATGATGAGGAGGGAGTAGTTCTCCCTCGAGGCTAAGGGCTCTACCGGTAGCTATGTGGTTAATCTCTCTCTCGTGTACCTCAATACAATGATCTCATGAACTGCCTTGCACGATTGAGATCCATATGATGAGCTTTATATCACTATTAATCTATGTGCTACTCTAGTGATGTTATTAAAGTAGTCTATTACTCCTTCATGATGTAAAGGTGACGGTGTGTGCATCATGTAGTACTTGGCGTAGGTTATGATTGTGATCTCTTGTAGATTATGAAGTTAACTATTACTATGATAGTATTGATGTGATCTATTCCCCCTTTCATAGCTTAAAGGTGACAAGTGTGTATGCTATGTTAGTACTCGGTCTAAATTGCAACGGTCTATTATGCTCTAGAGGTTACTTAAATATGAACTCCGAATGTTGTGGAGCTTGTTAACTCCGGCTTGAGGGAGCTCTTGTAGCCCTACACAATGAATGGTGTTTGTTATCAAACAAGAGTGTATGTAGCACAAGTGAGGAAAAGTTATTTATTTATTATGTGATCAATGTTGAGAGTGTCCACTAGTGAAAGTATGATCCCTAGGCCTTGTTTCCAAATACTTCAAACATCGCTTATTCACTGTTTTACTGCATCTTTACTTCCTGCAATATTACCACCATCTATACCACCTGTGTTTTACTATCTCTTCGCCGAACTAGTGCACCTATACATCTGACAAGTGTATTAGGTGTGTTGGGGACACAAGAGACTTCTTGTATCTTAATTGCAGGGTTGCTTGAGAGGGATATCTCTGACCTCTACCTCCCTGAGTTCGATAAACCTTGGATGATTCACTTAAGGGAAACTTGCTGCTGTTCTACAAACCTCTGCTCTTGGAGGCCCAACACTGTCTACAGGAATAGAAGCGTGCGTAGACATCAATGTGAAACAATGTTGGCTAGTTAATGGGAGGGTAAAAATGATATTAATGCTTGTTGTCTGCCATAGAGGAGAATTATCCTGATGTTGAGAACTGGCATTTATGTTCTCCACGTGATTATTCTATTGTAACCTCAACGTTGAGTTTGATATTAATTATAGCAATTAACTTGAGAATGCTTTTGTTTCCCATTGTAATTCTAAATGTCCTCTTCATTTGCAAATCTTTTCGAAGTTGCCTCTTTCTAGAGGTCATGTTGAATTTTCCTTTACTATCTACAACTGTTTGTGAATGAGGAGAGTGTTTTCTTGGTTTTGATGTTCTAAGGAATCCTCTTTATTTGCCTAGTTTTTTAAAATAAATTGCAATTCCTACCTCGCTTGTTTTGACTATTTATTGTCCTAGCAAGTTTTTTTTTTCGAAATTCTATTGCATTGGAGGAGGGTTAGACCTAAATGTTATTTGGTAATATTTTTCTATTTTAGAATGTTAAAAATATTAGACTTTTTCAAAAATAAAGTGTCGAGTTTAGCTTTTGCTCCTTCTTTTCGGGTTTGTTGTTTTTTGCATGCTTGTTGTTTACTCATGCATGCTTATTTTTGCCGTGTATTAGAAACTCGTAAATCCTACTTTTTTTATGACAAAAGCATGTTTTAGTCATCTCCCTGCCATGTTTATATTTTGAAAGATTATAAAATTCCTTTCATCCAACAACTATTTACAACACAAAATATGCCATTTTATTACAAGCGTGGGTGATACCTTCGATCCGGATTACGGATATAGTATAGTTTATTTTTTCCTTACAACCTAGGCTTATTGAATCCTGGGAAGTAATTTCTTGGTGTAAGATCACTTGGAACGGGAACTTTGAGAACTTTGTAGAATTCCTTGTTTGCCGAATCAAACGTTATCTTTTTGTGGGCTTTTATCAATAGATGAAAATAGACCAGGGCTAAGGTTTCACATGCAGCCTTGCACTCACAAATGAGATATAAAGTTTAAAATGAAGCACAATATGTGTTTGGTAATAAATAGAGATTCATGGATACTGGTGGGCCATGCATCCTAATAATAACACCATAGCCTACCAATGTATGCACTATGGATTGAGTTGTCCGGACTTACTCCTCTAACTTGTGCGACGCCCCTATGGTTTACTAAAATAAAAAAAAACCACAACATTAAGATGAATGATATGAACGTTAATCCATAAAGAAGTTACTTCTAGCCAACCTATTCCCCTACTTTCACCGTGTTTCACGCGTATGACCTTCAGCTTCTTCTCTACTCTCTCCTTTTAACTTTATCGATCTTCTCGGTCATGGGTACCTGAACGAATAGGTAGCGCGACAAGAGGGGGGTGAATGGTGGCTACACAATTTTATATCTTTTTCAATTTTATATGCGATGTGGAAGTAAAGGTGACAACTTTAGCAACTACGGTGAACCTAGTATGAACCTATGTGATGCAACAAGTAAAGGAACCGATAAGATAGTAAGAGAGAGGGAGCAAACAACAGGGGTAGCGGAGAGGAGACGCGATGTGTTTCCCGCAGTTCCTCCCACAAGAGGGAGTACGTCTGCGTTGAGTAGGTGTGGACCACGAAGGTCCAACAGCCACACATGCCTCACCTTCTTCCTCGAGAAAACCCCACGAAGGAGCTTTCCCTTCTCCACTAAGTAGCCGGTCGAGGCGGCGGTTCCTTCACAAGGTTGGGGCAAGCTCCACAACACCGGAGGCTCCCAACACCCTATGGGGCTAGCACAACTCCAAGCTAGCCTCCATAGGATCTCATCTCCAACAGATCCCACAATAGGAACCCTAACTTCAAGATCCACTAAGGACTAGGTGGTATTGATGAAATCTCTCTTGGTAGAACTATAGATCGGGGTCTCCTCCACCAATCCTCAAAGTTTGGGCAAGATTGGTTGGACGGGGAGGGAGATCCTCGAGGTTTTGAGCTCAACAACAATGGAGGAGAAAGAGAGAGAGAGAGAAGACTTGGGTCGAGTTGGGGAAGAAGGCCCCCTTTTATAGGGGCACCCGAATTCAACCGTTATGTTCAGTTCCCGCACGACCGGTACTACCGCTCCTGGGAGCGGTACTACCGCTCTGGGTCTGAGATTTGCCTGCAGTGCTGCCACGTGGGGCTCAAGCGGTACTAGTTCTACATGTACCGTCAAGGTACCGGCAGGGTCTCTGCGAGCCCCGGACTCCTGCCCGGTACCATGGCGGTACCAGGGCAGAAGTACCGTAGTTTGCAATGACCGGTACCAAACCGGTACCTGGTCGCAAGTACCTCTTGGGAGTGGTACTAGCGGTCAAGGTACCGTCAAGGTACCGGCATGCATACTGCAAGCCTTTCCCTCGTGCGAAGACAGGCTTGTGGTATCGGTGACCGGTACCAATAGCCTGGTACTACCGCTCTTGGTACCGGTACTACCGGTCAAGCTAGAACTGTTGTCTTCTCTTTTCCTGTCCAACCATGTCGCCTCGCGACACACACACAAAACCAGAAAACCTATAAACTACTCTTGAGTCTTCCGATCCTGAGGTGTTCAGCGAAGGCACCGTGCACCTGCAAATATTTTCAAAGCAACTATCACACGGTGAAATTCATTCTAGTGTTACACACACAAAACCATAAAACCTGTGAACTACTCTTGAGTCTTCCGATCCTGAGGTGTTCAGCGAGGGCACCGTGCACCTGCAAATCTTTTCAAAGAAACTATGCACACGGTGAAATTCATTATAGTGTTGTTATCAAACACAGAAAACACTAAGGATAGATATTGCTCTTTCGACACTCGCCAAGTCTTGCGATGGAGGCAAATATTAGAGACAAATAGAAGGATCTTTGAATACACAAATAAATAAACAACCCCATAACAATTAAATGCGCATATTGTTGCGAGGCTAGACCTCAGCCCTCAGTCCATGAGGACTACTCACACATAATTAGATCAACAATTATAAATATTACACCGAAAATCCTTGATGCATGAATAACGAATAGTCTTACAATGTCGTCAATCGTGAAGGAATCAAAATATGTGAGTCCCGCATTCGGGGCAGGAAGAGCAACGAAAAAGTTCTCTGGCTCAAGGGAGACGCCGCCGAGGATCCAGCTCAAGTGAAGGGCCACGGTTCTTACCGCTATATGTGTTGGTGCGGAAGTTGGTGGGGCGTCACCCGGGTAGTGCATTCAAAGATCCTCGGGTTGGACTGATTCGACTAACCGAAGACCCTAGTCAAAGTGGGTCCAACCCATTGGCATGTGTCCTTGTTTTCCTATGTCTCCACTTATCCGTCTTCGGTTAGTCGAATCACATCTTGATAGTTCCACTCTCTTTAGTATGTGACCCCAGAGGCTCAAGATAAGATGGACACAATTTTGCGAGTCTCGCTTAGAACTGATAGACGTCAGTGTCTTCTAGCAAAGGTTGTTGGCTCCCGGATGCCTATAAGTATCCTATTAATGTGGCATTATTTATAAGTCCCATTGCCTCACGATAATAGTGGTAAGCTGCAGGCGAGATACTTGTCATGCTAGTACCAGTTGAACTCTCTTTTCTCATCATGCGAGATACACCTTAGTCACACAACCTCGATTGGCACTTAGTCGCTTTGTGCATGGTCATGCTTCCAAATCATATCACACAAGAGGGCCCAAATAATAACTCTATGTGGTAGAGGGGCAAATTCTACCTTGGTCAAACCACGTCATGCGGCTTGCTTCCTACACGGTTAAAGAGCCGCCTTTATAGCTACCTGTTACAGATAATATTTGGTAACCTCGAAGCCAAATTGTCAACAAACTAGATCATGCGAACACATCATGTGTAAGGATTCCATTGCTCAAGCTAGTGCATAAAGACTTGCTTGTTATGACTTGATATTTGGATCAACCCCGCTAGCATGACCATTTTCCTTAGCCCTTGTAATCCTCAAAACACCTCTATGCACATGAAAGGTGGAACCTAATCATCGTCCACCTTACACATTAATGTCAGTATTGTGTGTCCAGTACAACCTGCGACAACTAAGGTCAAAAAATGCATAAATTGATTAAGCACAAGGTTCCACATACGGATCATATCCAACAACATGTGCAATAGTTCATACACATGACCTTATATTATGAATACAAGGCGGATAGTGATGCCTATAGGGAACCAATCCTAATAGATTACAAGTAGGTGGATATGGAGATAGAGGGGGATGGAGTGGTGATGGTGGTGGCAGAGCTTTGGAGATGGAATGCCGATGTGGTTTATGTGGACTGTCCTCTATTTTCGTGATCCTCTGCTCCTCCTATGGCCTGGTTGCCTTCACAAAATATCTTCCGTTTGATCATACGGATCCACCGACAAATGGTGGGGTGGAAGGTACAGCCATCCCCTCTCCCCATACCAAGGTCGTTTTGTCATTTGTAACATGGTTTCGAAGACTGGTTTACTTCGGAAAATTTTGCTTGTAATTCTAATTTAATTTGCTCAGATTTTATCATAATGCGCACATATCTACAAGTGAAAGTATGATCCCTAGGCCTTGTTTTCAAATACTTCAAACATCGCTTATTTACTGTTTTACTGCATCTTTACTTCCTGCAATATTACCACCATCTATACCACCTGTGTTTTACTGTCTCTTCGCCGAACTAGTGCACCTATACATCTGACAAGTGTATTAGGTGTGTTGGGGACACAAGAGACTTCTTGTATCTTAATTGCAGTGGTTGCTTGAGAGGGATATCTCTCGACCTCTACCTCCCCGAGTTCGATAAACCTTGGGTGATTCACTTAAGGGAAACTTGCCGCTGTTCTACAAACCTCTCGCTCTTGGAGGCCCAACACCGTCTACAGTGAATAGAAGCGTGCGTAGACATCAAGCTATTTTCTCGGCGCCGTTGCCGGGGAGGTAAGGTAAAAGGTATTCACATCCTCCGACTACTAAGCTATTTCCTAGCACTCGTTGCCGGTGTGTGAGTGCTCGAAGATATTTCGTTTAGATCCTGCAATTATATCTTTTTGTTTCTTGTTTTCACTAGTTAGGCTTAATGGAAAACAACAACAAAATGAGAGATCTTTATGAACTTTATCTTGAATTAGGACATGATGTGTTTGAAGAGAGAATTAAAAAACACATGGAACTTTATATGCATGCTAATGGGAATGTTATTAGTATGAATGCTTTGAACACAATTGTTGCTAATTCTATGGAAAATTCTAAGCTTGGGGGAGCTGGTTTTGATGAGCATGATATTTTTAGTCCCCCAAGTTTTGAGGAGAAAATTTACTTTGATGATACTTTGCCTCCTATTTATGATGATTACAATGATAGTGGTATTTTGGTGCCACCTACTATGGAGGATAAAGGTTATTATGATTATACCATGCCTGCAATTTATGATGATTACAATGATGGTTATGGTAGTTTTACTCCCACTATTACTAATTAAATTCATTATGCTTATGTGGAGAGTAATGATACTTTTATGCATGTGAATAAGAATGCTTTATGTGATACTTATATTGTTGAGTTTGTTCATGATGCCACTGAAAGTTATTATGAGAGAGGGAAACATGGTTATATGCATCTTAATAATATTAAGTTTCCCTCTTTATGTTGAGAATTTTGAAGTTGCACTTGCTTTGCCTTTCTATGATAGTAGCTTCATGCTTCAATAACTTGTTTATTTACAAGATTATTTTTCATAGGAAGTGGGTTAGACTTAAAAGTGTTTCTTATTTGCTTTTGATGCTCTCTTTTGCTTCAACTCTTATTTCTTGCGCGAGCATCATTAAAATCACTAAGCCCATCTTAATGGCTATAAAGAAAGCACTTCTTGGGAGATAACCCATGTTTTTATTTTGCTACTGTTTTGTTGTGTCTTGGAAGTTGTTACTACTGTAGCAACCTCTTCTTATCTTTATTTTATTGCATTGTTGTGCCAAGTAAAGTCTTTGATAGTTGGGTTGATACTAGATTTGGATTACTGCGCAGAAACAGATTTCTTACTGTCACGAAATTGAGCAGCCCTGTCTGTAGGTAACTCAGAAAATTCTGCCAATTTACGTGCGTGATCCTCAGATATGTACGCAACTTTAATTCAATTTGAGCTTTTTCATCTGAGCAAGTTAAGTGTCCCAGAAAAATTCGTCTTTACGGACTGTTCTGTTTTGACAGATTCTGCCTTTTATTTCGCATTGCCTGTTTTGCTATGTTTGATGGATTTCTTTGTTCCATTATCCATTAACTTCCAGTAGCTTTGGGCAATGTCCAGAAGTGTTAAGAATGATTGTATCACCTTTGAACATGTGAATTTTTGGGTGCACTAACCCTCTAATGAGTTTGTTTTGAGTTTGGTGTGGAGGAAGTTTTCAAGGATCAAGAGAGGAGGATGATATACTATGATCAAGAAGAGTGAAAAGTCTAAGCTTGGGGATGCCCCCGTGGTTCGTCCCTGCATATTACAAGAAGACTCAAGCATTTAAGCTTGGGGATGCCCAAGGCATCCCCTTCTTCATCGACAACTTATCAGGTCACCTCTAGTGAAACTATATTTTTATTCAGTCACATCTTATGTACTTTACTTGGAGCGTCTGTGTGCTTTTATTTTCGTTTTGTTATTTTCATTCTCTGAATAAATTCATGCTTGTGTGGGAGAGATACACGCTCCGCTTTTTCATATGAACACTGGTGTTCTTAGTTCTATCTTTAATGTTCATGGCGGAGTTGAAACTACTTCGTTAATTGCTATTTGGTTGGAAACAGAAAATGCTTCATATGGTAATTGGTATAATGTCTTGAATAATTTGATACTTGGCAATTGTTGTGCTCAAATAGATCATCTTTAAGCTCTTGCATCATGTACTTTGCACCTATTAATGAAGAACTACCATAGAGCTTGTTGAAATTTGGTTTGCATGATTGGTCTCTCTAAAAGTCTAGATATTTTCTGGTGAAGTGTTTGAACAACAAGGAAGACAGTGTAGAGTCTTATAATGCTTGCAATATGTTCTTATGTAAGTTTTGCTGTACCGGTTGATGTCTACGGGTGCTTCTATTCTTGTAGACAGTGTTGGGCCTCCAAGAGCAGAGGTTTGTAGAACAGCAGCAAGTTTCCCTTAAGTGGATCACCCAAGGTTTATCGAACTCAGGGAGGAAGAGGTCAAAGATATCCCTCTCATGCAACCCCGCAACCACAAAGCAAGAAGTCTCTTGTGTCCCCAACACACCTAATAGGTGCACTAGTTCGGCGAAGAGATAGTGAAATATAAGTGGTATGAATGAATATGAGCAGTAGTACGGCGCCGTAAAAGTGCTTGTCGGCGTGCGCTTGATGGTAGTAATATTACAGGCAAGTATAAATGCAAGAAAACAAGAAACAAGCAGCGATAGCAGTATTTAGGAACAAGGCCTAGGGATCATACTTTCACTAGTGGACACTCTCAACATTGATCACATAATAGAATAAATAGATAGATGCTAGACTCTACACCCTCTTGTTGGATGATTGATACGTCTCCGACGTATCGATAATTTCTTATGTTCCATGCCATATTATTGATGATATCTACATGTTTTATGCATACTTTATGTCATATTTATGCGTTTTCCGGAACTAACCTATTGACGAGATGCCGAAGGGCCAGTTGCTGTTTTCTGTTGTTTTTGGTTTCAGAAATCCTAGTAAGGAAATATTCTCGGAATCGGACGAAATCAACGACCAGCATCTTAGAATCTCCGGAAGCATCCAGAACACCCGAGAGTCGCCAGAGGGGGGCCACGGGCCCACCAGATGATAGGACGGCGCGGCCCACCCCCTGGCCACGTGGCCCTATGGTGTCACC
Organism: Lolium rigidum; assembly: GCF_022539505.1. NCBI lineage: Eukaryota > Viridiplantae > Streptophyta > Magnoliopsida > Poales > Poaceae > Lolium > Lolium rigidum. The sequence continues at coordinate 51,537,328 of NC_061512.1, read as the reverse complement.
GCCTCGTTGACCTTCTGACGCCGCCTCTTCGCCTATAAGAAGCCCCTCGACCTAAAACCTCGATAAGGAAAAGCCACGGTACGAGAAACCTTCCAGAGCCACCGCCATCGCGAAGCCAAGATCTGGGGGACAGGAGTCTCTGTTCCGGCACGCCGCCGGGATGGGGAAGTGCCCCCGGAAGGCTTCTCCATCGACACCGCTGCCATCTCCACCGCCATCTTCATCAATGCTGTTGTCTCCCATGAGGAGGGAGTAGTTCTCCATCGAGGCTTGGGGCTGTACCGGTAGCTATGTGGTTAATCTCTCTCCTATGTACTTCAATACAGTGATCTCATGAGCTGCCTTACATGATTGAGATTCATATGAGTTTTGTATCACAATTCATCTATGTGCTACTCTAGTGATGTTATTAAAGTATTCTATTCCTCCTGCATGATGTAAAGTAGACAGTGTGTGCATCATGTAGTACTTGGCGTAGTATATGATTGTGATCTCTTATGGATTGTGAAGTTAACTATTACTATGATGGTATTGATGCGATCTATTCCTCCTTTCATAGTGTGAAGGTTACGGTGTGCATGCTATGTTAGTACTTGGTTTAGTTGTGTTGATCTATCTTGCACTCTAAGGTTATTTAAATATGAACATTGTTGTGGAGCTTGTTAACTCCGGCATTGAGGGTTCGTGTAATCCTACGCAATGGTGTTCATCATCCAACAAGAGAGTGTAGAGTATGCATTTATCTATTCTGTTATGTGATCAATGTTGAGAGTGTCCACTAGTGAAAGTGTAATCCCTAGGCCTTGTTCCTAAATACTGCTATTGCTGCTTGTTTACGGTTTTACTGTGTTTCTACTGCCTGCAATATTACCACCATCACTACACGCCAGCAAGCACTTTTCTGGCACCGTTGCTACTGCTCATATATATTCATACCACCTGTATTTCACTATCTCTTCGCCGAACTAGTGCACCTATACATCCGACAAGTGTATTAGGTGTGTTGGGGACACAATAGACTTCTTGCTTTGTGGTTGCAGGGTTGCTTGAGAGGGATATCTTTGACCTCTTCCTCCCCGAGTTCGATAAACCTTGGGTGATCCACTTAAGGGAAAACTTGCTGCTGTTCTACAAACCTCTGCTCTTGGAGGCCCAACACTGTCTACAGGAAAAGGAGGGGGCGTAGACATCAAGCTAAATTTCTGGCGCCGTTGCCGGGGAGGAAAGGTAAAAGGCACTCATACTCCGGTTCCAGGTAACAGTACTTTTCTGGCGCCATTGTGTTTGTGCTCGAAGCTATTTCCTTTAGATCCTGCAATTGCATCTTTTTGTTTCTTGTTTACACTAGTTAGGCATAATGGAAAACAACAAAAATATGAGAGATCTTTATGAACTTTATCTTGAGTTAGGACATGATGTGTTTGAAGAGAGAATTAAAAAACTCATGGAACTTTATATGCATGCTAATGGGAATGTTATTAATATGAATACTTTGAACACTATTGTTGCTAATGCTATGGAAAATTCTAAGCTTGGGGAAGCTGGCTTTGATGAGCATGATCTTTTTAGTCCCCCAAGCATTGAGGAGAAAATTTACTTTGATGATACTTTGCCTCCTATTTATGATGATTATAATGATAGTAGCCTTTTGGTGCCACCTGTTATGGAGGATAAATTTGATTATGATTACAATATGCCTCCTATATTTGATGATAGCTACTTTGTTGAATTTGCTCCCACTACAACTACTAAAATTGATTATGCTTATGTGGAGAGTAATAATTTTATGCATGAGACTCATGATAAGAATGCTTTATGTGATAGTTATATTGTTGAGTTTGCTCATGTTGCTACCGAAAGTTATTATGAGAGAGGAAAATATGGTTGTAGAAATTTTCATGTTACTAAAACACCTCTCTTTTTGCTGAAAATCTTGAAGCTGCACTTGTTTTATCTTTCTATGCTTGTTGCATTATGCTTCATGAACTTGTTTATTTACAAGATTCCTTTGCATAGGAAGCATGTTAGACTTAAATGTGTTTTGAATTTGCCTCTTGATGCTCTCTTTTGCTTCAACTACTATTTCTTGCGAGTGCATCATCAAAACTACTGAGCCCATCTTAATGGCTATAAAAAAAGAACTTCTTGGGAGATAACCCATGTGTTTATTTTGCTACAGTACCTTTGTTTTATATTTGTGTCTTGGAAGTTGTTACTACTGTAGCAACCTCTCCTTATCTTAGTTTTGTGTTTTGTTGTACCAAGTAAAGTCTTTGATAGTAAGGTTCATACTAGATTTGGATTACTGCGCAGAAACAGATTTCTTGCTGTCACGAATCTGGGCAAAATTCTCTGTAGGTAACTCAGAAAATTATGCCAATTTACGTGAGTGATCCTCAGATATGTACGCAACTTTCATTCAATTTGAGCATTTTCATTTGAGCAAGTCTGTTGCCTCAATAAAATTCGTCAATACGAACTGTTCTGTTTTGACAGATTCTGCCTTTTATTTCGCATTGCCTGTTTTGTTATGTTCGATGGATATTTCGATTCCATTGACTTTCAGTAGCTTTGAGAAATGTCCAGAAGTGTTAAGAATGAATGTGTCACCTCTGAACATGTGAATTTTTGATTATGCACTAACCCTCTAATGAGTTTGTTTCGAGTTTGGTGTGGAGGAAGTTTTCAAGGGTCAAGAGAGGAGGATGATATACTATGATCAAGGAGAGTGAAAGCTCTAAGCTTGGGGATGCCCCGGTGGTTCATCCCTGCATATTTCAAGAAGACTCAAGCATCTAAGCTTGGGGATGCCCAAGGCATCCCCTTCTTCATCGACAAAATTATCATGTTCCTTCTCTTGAAACTATATTTTTATTCGGTCACATCTTATGTACTTTACTTGGAGCGTCTCGTATGTTTCTTGTTTTTGTTTTTGTTTGAATAAATACTTGTGTGGGAGAGAGACACGCTCCGCTGGTTCGTATGAACACATGTGTTCTTAGCTTTTAATGTTCATGGCGAAGGTTGAAACTGCTTCGTTAATTGTTGTATGGTTGGAAATGGAAAATGCTACATGTAGTAATTGGTGTGATGTCTTGAATAACTTGATACTTGGCAATTGTTGTGCTCTTGTTTAAGCTCTTGCATCATATACTTTGCACCTATTAGTGAAGAAATACATAGAGCTTGTTAAAATTTGGATTGCATGAGTGGTTTCTCTAGAGTCTAGATATTTTCTAGTGAGGTGTTTGAACAACAAGGAAGACGATGTATAGTCTTATAATGCTTGTAATATGTCTTTTATGTAAGTTTTGATGTACTAGTTCATGCTCGTGTTTGCTTCAAACAACCTTGCTAGCCTAAGCCTTGTATCGAGAGGGAATACTTCTCATGCATCCAAAATCCTTGAGCCAAAAACTATGCCATTTGTGTCCACCATACCTTCCTACTACATGGTATTTCTCCGCCATTCCAAAGTAAATTTCTTGAGTGCTACCTTTAAACACTTCAAAATTTATTACCTCTGATTTGTGTCAATGTTTTATAGCTCATGAGGAAGTATGTGGTGTTTATCTTTCAATCTTGTTGGGCAACTTTCACCAATGGACTAGTGGCTTCATCCGCTTATCCAATAATTTTGCAAAAAGAACTAGCAATGGGATTCCCAGTCCCAAATTAATTAACAAAAATAGACACTCCTCCATGGTATGTGATTGTTGGACGGCACCCGAAGGATTCGGTTAGCCATGGCTTGAGAAAGCAAAGGTGGGGAGGAGTGTCATCATAATAAAACTAAAATAAAAAGGCACTCCTTCATGGTATGAGATTGTTGGCAGGCACCCGAGGATTCGGTTAGCCATGGTTTGTGAAAGAAAGGTTGGAAGGAGTGCCACACAAAAATAAAATAAAATGGGAGCCACTCTTTGAAGGTTTGTCTGGCAAGGGGGTTAGAGTGCCCACTACCATTCGTTGACAACAACAAACACCTCTCAAAACTTTACTTTTATGCTCTCTATATGTTTTCAAAAACCAAAGCTCTAGCACAAATATAGCAATCAATGCTTCCCTCTGCGAAGGGCCATTCTTTTACTTTTATGTTGAGTCAGTTCACCTATTTCTCTCCATCTCAAGAAGCAAACACTTGTGTGAACTGTGCATTGATTCCTACATACTTGCATATTGCACTTGTTATATTACTTTATATTGACAATATCCATGAGATATACATGTTACAAGTTGAAAGCAACCGCTGAAACTTAATCTTCCTTTGTGTTGCTTCAATACCTTTACTTTGAATTATTGATTTATGAGTTAACTCTTATGCAAGACTTATTGATGCTTATCTTGAAAGTACTATTCATGAAAAGTCTTTGCTATATGATTCATTTGTTTACTCATGTCATTTACCATTGTTTTGATCGCTGCATTCATTACATGTGTTTACAATAGTATGATCAAGGGTATGATGGCATGTCACTCCAGAAATTATCTTTGTTATCGTTTACCTGCTCGGAACGAGCAGAAACTAAGCTTGGGGATGCTGATACGTCTCCGACGTATCGATAATTTCTTATGTTCCATGCCACATTATTGATGATATCTACATGTTTTATGCATACTTTATGTCATATTTATGCGTTTTCCGGAACTAACCTATTGACGAGATGCCGAAGGGCCAGTTGCTGTTTTCTGCTGTTTTTGGTTTCAGAAATCCTAGTAAGGAAATATTCTCAGAATCGGACGAAATCAACGCCCAGCATCTTAGAATCTCCGGAAGCATCCAGAACACCCGAGAGTCACCAGAGGGGGGCCACGGGCCCACCAGATGATAGGCCGGCGCGGCCCACCCCCTGGCCGCGTGGCCCTATGGTGTCACCGCCTCGTTGACCTTCTGACGCCGCCTCTTCGCCTATAAGAAGCCCCTCGACCTAAAACCTCGATACGGAAAAGCCACGGTACGAGAAACCTTCCAGAGCCGCCGCCATCGCGAAGCCAAGATCTGGGGGACAGGAGTCTCTGTTCCGGCACGCCGCCGGGACGGGGAAGTGCCCCCGGAAGGCTTCTCCATCGACACCGCTGCCATCTCCACCGCCATCTTCATCAACGCTGTTGTCTCCCATGAGGAGGGAGTAGTTCTCCATCGAGGCTTGGGGCTGTACCGGTAGCTATGTGGTTAATCTCTCTCCTATGTACTTCAATACAATGATCTCATGAGCTGCCTTACATGATTGAGATTCATATGAGTTTTGTATCACAATTCATCTATGTGCTACTCTAGTGATGTTATTAAAGTATTCTATTCCTCCTGCATGATGTAAAGTGGACAGTGTGTGCATCATGTAGTACTTGGCGTAGTATATGATTGTGATCTCTTATGGATTGTGAAGTTAACTATTACTATGATGGTATTGATGCGATCTATTCCTCCTTTCATAGTGTGAAGGTTACGGTGTGCATGCTATGTTAGTACTTGGTTTAGTTGTGTTGATCTATCTTGCACTCTAAGGTTATTTAAATATGAACATTGTTGTGGAGCTTGTTAACTCCGGCATTGAGGGTTCGTGTAATCCTACGCAATGGTGTTCATCATCCAACAAGAGAGTGTAGAGTATGCATTTATCTATTATGTTATCTGATCAATGTTGAGAGTGTCCACTAGTGAAAGTGTAATCCCTAGGCCTTGTTCCTAAATACTGCTATCGCTGCTTGTTTACTGTTTTACTGTGTTTCTACTGCCTGCAATATTACCACCATCACTACACGCCAGCAAGCACTTTTCTGGCACCGTTGCTACTGCTCATATATATTCATACCACCTGTATTTCACTATCTCTTCGCCGAACTAGTGCACCTATACATCTGACAAGTGTATTAGGTGTGTTGGGGACACAAGAGACTTCTTGCTTTGTGGTTGCAGGGGTTGCATGAGAGGGATATCTTTGACCTCTTCCTCCCCGAGTTCGATAAACCTTGGGTGATCCACTTAAGGGAAAACTTGCCGCTGTTCTACAAACCTCTCGCTCTTGGAGGCCCAACACCGTCTACGAGGAAAAGGAGGGGGCGTAGACATCAATGATGAACACCACTAACTGTGTAGGATTACACGAACCCTCAATGCCGGAGTTAACAAGCTCCACAATATTCAATGTTCATGTTTAAATAACCTTAGAGTGCATAACAGATCAACATAACTGTCGCCGTGGTGAACGAGCAGATGCCATAGGATGGCTTAAGTTGGGGCCGAATGGACGTATGAGGATTCGGGGGAGGGTTTGCGATTAGATGGGAAGAACTTCCGGATGCTTTCCTCAAGAACACAACCAAAGGCCGGTATGCAAGAAGAGAGACAAGAGGAAGAACTCTTTACTAGATCGCCGACTTCATTGATCTCAACATGGTTACAAGTTTCTCAGTACACG
>NC_061512.1:51499761-51530809 GCF_022539505.1 Lolium rigidum | reverse complement strand
GAAATTTGCAAAGCCATGACAAGTTTTGGTACCTCTCAACCTCCTTTTTCAAATTCTTGTACTAAATTGCTCCGACCATGCAAGTTCATGTATCCCTGGTGCTAATACCTCAAATTTAAATATTAAAAAAAATCATATTTACAAGTTTTTTTAAATACTTTGAAAACTCTAGACATATTAAAATTTGGAGATTGTCCATTTTTGTGTAGGTTAGAATATAAATATTTAGAATTAATCGTTTGCACGTTTGTGAGGTAGATCATAGGCTAGATATAGAGTTTTGTCACATTTTTTTTTCTAAACATGATATATTTTTGATTGTTAAAAAAAGAATTACTGGAGCTCAGGAGCCAGAAATCTTAAACTCTCCCAGCATGGAATCAATCTCGTTCCCAATTTGGATGTGTCAAAATATCAAAAATTTCCCTCCATCTCTACACTGCTCATATAACTCCAGCACTGTGAAGCACTTTTTCTTTTTTTTGAAATTGGCATTGTGAAGCACACTTTCCAACAGAAAAAGAGGAGCACATTCCACAACCAATAAAATCAAACCCCTAGCAATAATAATACCATGTGAGGCAGGCTATAGTTTTATCGTGTAGAGGAGTAGTTAGCCAAGCCAAGTAACCTTCCAAGAAGGAAGGTAGAGAACAACAATCACCAACTAACTACTCATCATCGTGCATTCGGGGCAGCCAGAGCTCGAGCCAACCACACCACGACCCGATCTGACTCCCCTCCTGTCCTGTTGATCCCCCAAAATCAAATCCCCTCCCCCTAATCCCCCAATCCCGAGCTCGCACACCACCAAGATCGATCAAACCCTCTCCCGCACTCCGTCCTCGCGCGGACACTCGCTTGCGCCGGCGCGCGCGCGCACCGGAATCGGAGCCCGGGAAACCCTCGAGGAGCTGGGATCGATCGCCTGGCGGGATTCTTGCTGGCCTTCCCGCGCGCGCCAATGCCGGATCCGGCCGGGCCGGCGGCCGCGTCCTCTATCTCCTGCCCCGGGCTGCCGCCGTCATGGCGCCTCTGAATCCCGCGGGCCGCCGATGCTCGTTGGGATCCCGGCCCAGGAGCGAGCAGGAGCCGCCGCGTCCGGCGGCGAGCGAGGATGCAGATCCGGCTCTCGCCGAGCATGAGGAGCATCACCATCTCCAGTAGCAATGGGCTGCTAGACTTGATGAAGCTCAAGACCGCAGCGCGACACTTCTCCTACCGCACCGTCTTCCACACCGTCCTCATCCTCGCATTCCTCCTCCCCTTCGTATTCATACTCACTGCTGTCATGACCCTAGAGGGCTTCAACAAGTGCTCATCGCTAGGTACGTACGCGCTTGCTCCCTTCTCCAACAGATGATGCACTGGCTTAGTAGTTGCTTTGGAGTCTAGGCAACAACATAGAGTTTAGATGCGCAATGTGCCTGTGGGGTGTGACTTTTGCTTCAATCCGTGTGCTGGATAACTTATATAGTTTTAACTGTAATCTACATTATGCGCATCTGCATTGGTGGTGAATTGCGTGACCTGCTAGTAGACTGATTAACTAGTTAGTTTGATTTGTGGTAACCGGCGCTGGTCTCTTACATACTAGTAGTATGTAACTAGACAATGGGATGCTTATGCTTATGTGGAAGTTCAGCTTGAGAATGTGTATGGTGGTCCCTGTGTTGGTACTAACGATCTCTTGATTGTTCAGTGAGGAATTAGTTGCATGTTTGTTCACAGAATTAGTAGTTATATGCAATGCCCCCAGGTTTCTATGTTAAAAGTATCGATTTCGTGCACTGGTATTTGGATTTAGACACTGCTACATACAGCCGTGGTTAGCTAACCAGAACACTGAAATGATATGCCCAGAGGAACGCTACCGCCATTTCTGACCAACCAGGACTTAGCTCTAAATGTTATGTGCCTAGAAAATGGATCAGCTATAAATGTGGACTTACTATCTTAAGATACTGCCACATGATATATTTGAAGGCACGTTAACTGCAAGTGATATTGTTGTTTTGTTGGGAGTTCTAGACCGATGCAATATGAATCTCATCATGGGAGGTGCCTATCTTTCGGGTTTCTACATTTCCGACTCTTAAATTCGGCTGTCGAACACTGACATTTGCCATCACCCTATTGCTTTATAGTCTGTCCCATTTTAGTCTTCTCTTATGTTCTGTATAGTTTAATTCCACTTCACTATTATGCCTCAACGGTTATTTTATTATATGTACTTATATTCTTGTTGCCTGGTCATCTTCTTGAACATGAATCTTTCTGTTCAATGCTTAAATTTAGTCGAGATTTACTTGTTTCATTTTCTGTTATCATTTATCAGATTGTCTTGGCAGACGATTAGGTCCACGCCTTCTTGGTAGGGGTGATGATGGCTCCATGGTACTAATATGCACTTTGCACCTTTATTTAACCCTTCTGATGATTTATTTAGTTCTAACTTGGTCGATGTGCTCTAATGTGCAGAGGCTTGTTAAGGATTTGTATAGGATGCTTGATGAAATAAACTCTGAGGATGTTCCTGTTGATCTAAAAGTGGCAGAATCCTTTGATGATTTCATCTGGGATACAAAGAATAATGATTATGATTTGAAGTCATTTGCTATGAGGCTGAAGGCTACGGTATGCATTGATGCTAGTGTCCTGCCTTTTTTTTGAAGCACATGATTTATTTCTTCAGTTGATTACTTTGGCGATATAATTTGTGCTTGATCTACATTTCCTTCGGATTTCTACCATAGAGCCTGTGTCTATTCAATAACAAGTTGCTTATGTTGGCACCAAAACTTGTACTTACATAAGTGTGGTGTTGGCCCGTTGGATGCTGGTGGGCAAGCCAGCCAGCTTGTCATGAAATACCAATGCTATTTTTTGTTGCTACTTTTTTAAGTTTATTGTTCAGTCAATAACTTTTATCACACTAGATTGTTCAGTACACTTTATGAAACTAAGTAGCTCAACGCATTTGTTGCTTATAAATGTTGTATAGTGATTACTTAAGCTCCTAAATTTGCAAAACAAATGTACAAAGCTCATGCAGTTAGTGATCACTGACATAAAGTCTTACTTATCAGCTATCTGTCATCAACACACCTTTTTCATCTGCTCTTATTTGTTCAGCAAGTTGCAAATCCTGTACTCATTGTTTACACAACGACATGCAGATGGAGACCATGGATAAGGAATTGAGATCATCCAGATTATCAGAGCAGCTAAACAAACACTATGCAGCAATTGCTATTCCTAAAGGCCTTTACTGCCTTTCATTGCGTCTAACTGATGTATACTCCTCAAATGCCCTCGCGAGGAAACAATTACCACCCCCTGAGTTGGTCCCTCGACTTTCCGACAACTCCTACTTCCACTTTGTTTTAGCATCAGATAACATCCTTGCGGCCTCGGTTGTGGTCAGATCAGCAGTTACATCAGCACTGAAGCCTGAGAGGATAGTCTTTCATGTCATTACTGATAAAAAGACATATCCTGCCATGCATTCATGGTTTGCGTTGAATCCTCTTCATCCTGCCATTATTGAGGTGAAGGGCGTTCACCAATTCGAATGGTTAACAAAAGAAAATGGGCCAGTTCTTGAAGCTATAGAAACTCAGCACATTGCCAGAAGCCGTTATCATGGAAATCACCTTGCAAGAACCAGTGCAGGTGATAGCCCAAGAGTTTTTGCAGCCAAGCTGCAGGCAGGAAGTCCAACATATACTTCTGTGCTCAATCATATTCGTATATACTTGCCTGAGGTATAAGAACTTCCTTCTGTCTATCTTATGAACAAGTTAATGCATACATGTGATACTAGGATGAGGTGAAGCATTGACAACTGCAAATATTAGTTTTCCTTGTTATAAGATTGGACGCTTGTGAACCTATTTTTAGTGGGGTTTTTTTTTTGGTTCAAGGGGTAACTTCTGCACAAGTGTATAGCAATTGCTCTAAAAAAGAAAAGTGTATAATAATTGGAAATGCTCCAGCTAGTTTGACTTCTCATTCTCTTTGCAATTTTGTTTAGCTAGAGGAGGTTCTCACAGTAGTGCAGAACTGCACACGTTTTCTAACTGTAGACATATTTTAAGTGCTTTTTGTTGAAATATCCAGTCACATAATAACATTTCAATTTGTCAAAGCAGTTATTCCCAAGCCTCAACAAGGTTGTATTTCTTGATGATGATGTTGTTGTCCAACATGACCTGTCATCACTTTGGGATATCGATCTAGCTGGGAAGGTAAATGGAGCTGTTGAGACCTGCAGAGGTGGAGATAGTTGGGTGATGTCTAAAAGGTTCAGGAATTATTTTAACTTCTCTCATCCCCTCATTGCCACGAACTTTGATCCTTTGGAGTGTGCGTGGGCTTATGGCATGAATATTTTTGACCTTGCTGCCTGGAGGAAGACAACCATTAAGGATAAATACCACCATTGGGTCAAGGAGGTAAAACATATATATCACTTTCCATTTTAATATGCACACCTACCGTTATTTATATACTTCTCCGTCCATAAAAGGATGTCTTACATTTGTCTAAATTTGGATATATCTATACACTATTAAGTGTATATACACTTCTTTTCTTTTTTTCCATTTCATGTTAACAGGTTAATTGGCAACTATTTGAAGTTGAAGATGCCCCTTACTAGATCATAATCGCCTTTTTTCTTGCGTGAAGTTTCTGTTGCATCAACTTAAATTATGCATAGCACTGACATCTAAACTACTTGAGCATTTTGTCTTCGTCGCTCGAAAGCGCACATATATCTAGTTGTACCGAGTAATGCTGAATTCCACTTCATCAGCCTTATTTTCTGCTTCACACAGCCTATACTTTGCTTGATCCATATTTAAACAGTTATAATTCATGTTGGGGTGCTCCAGTCTTACTCATTATGTGCATTCTGCCTGCAGAATCTGAAATCAAACTTCACGCTTTGGAGGCTTGGAACTTTGCCACCTGGCCTTATAGCATTTAAGGGCCATGTTCATCCGATCGATTCATCTTGGCATCTTTTAGGTTTGGGGTATCAAGAGAAGACAGATATCTCCAGTGTTCGGAAAGCAGCAGTTATACACTACAATGGGCAAAGCAAACCATGGCTGGACATTGGTTTTAAACATCTCCAGCCATTTTGGACGAAACATGTGAATTATTCAAATGAGTTTGTAAGGAATTGTCATATAATGGAACCTCAGTTGTAGATTGGCGAGACAAAAGATTCAACAAATAAAGGCGTAAATTAAGTGGAATTAAATTTGTTATTTTGGAGACCGGCATCGAAGGGAATCCAGGGAATGATGATTGAACAGTAACCTCAGAATTGGTTACATGTGCCGATGCAGCATACTCGATGAACAGAGAAAAGAGTGTTTTGTTCCCATTTACACTAGGACCCCTTTCGTTTTGTTTATTCCATTTGTATCATAGCTCATGAAATTACACTATTGTTTAGGAAGGTTCTTTGTACTTGATGGAGTATTATAAATTGCCTTATTTGGCAGAGTTGATGTTAGGCACATCACTATTGTAATTGTTGGAGAAGGAGTATACAGTTTACCATGTGAAGAGGGTCAGATTTTGATTTTACAAAAACAAGCCATGTACATTGTGCTCCCACTGTTTCTGATATAGTATTTTTGGTGATTATCTCAAATGAAATACTTTATTCCTTCATATAACCTTGGTTCTGATGTATCCTGAATTTCTCTGGTTATTGCGTGTGTTTGCATGTATTGATCATTTGACTATATTGTATATTGTTTAGTGTTCACGCTAGAAGTGGTGGCTTTGATGTTTATTGGTTAGTGAGTAGATCAGTAACAGTTTATAAGTTGATGCCCTTTCTTTTTAGACAGTTTATTTATTACTCCGTATTTCTATATGATGCATGTTTTCAAATTCTTATTAGTAGGAAATGGAAACATTTACTTGGTGCAGACCTGAACGTCGCACATTAAATCATCAAATTATAATGTGTAATCTCTTTTTACAATTTTGATAAATATCATCAGAAAGTTGAAGAAAATTAGGAAGGAACTATGATTAACAATTAAGGAATTGTGATCATCAACAAAGTAACTCTACTGTGGAAGAAAAAACAATGATGGCCCAATTGGGGCAGAACATCAACACAAAGCATTATATTTTTCGTATAGTTGAGAAGAGCTATTTTGTCATAGCTGAAAACCTCACATGGTATCCTATCTAACAAGTAAAAACTACGGCTGATCATTGCTGGCAAGCATCGGCCTCAAAATCTGGGAAGACAACGAAGGCAATGGAGAGCGGGGCGACATAGATCGGCGAGCTGACTGAAACTTGCACCGGGTACAGCGGAGGGATATCACCATCTTCAGTGAGCTCCAGAGGAGCTCCATTAAGCAGCATGGTGCGTGCAAGAGGGTTACCGTCCTGCGCCGTCAGGTGGTACTCTTCCCTCTTTTGCATCCCGTCGGAAGCTTTGCTCCCCACCCAGGAGACCGTCCTCTTAATGCCACGAACAAGGGAGCTGTCCCTCGTTATCCCCTGCCCTTGTGCGAGGCCGACATTAAGGTCGTTCCTGACCGAGACCATGGATCCCATGTTTCGGCTCAGATTGATCAAGAGGAGAGCGACACCGCCCTGAAAAGCAGAGATCAGTTTATATGATAGTGGTGTGATGCCATAGCACTATAGCAGTGAGCCAGTGAATACACAGCACTCAGCCATGTTTTACCAGGCCAGCATCAAACTCATAGGGTGACTCATACCTTCTGCTTTCCGCAATGCGCATAGGCGCGCAAGTATGAAGACCCACCCAAGTCTATGGAGAGAACTCCATTCCCCATTAGTCGATGCCAAAGCAAGGCACTGAACATATATCAAAGTTTAGTCCGAGGCGTATGCGAGCGGCAAAGCACGTTTCTGGAAAGAACATACAGTACAGATACTTGCCTGTAGTAATCAGGGTTCGGCACGAAAGTGTCGGTGTCGAGAAGTCCATAGTTGCCTCCAATCAAGGTCTGTCTGCAGTAGACCTTGGTGTCATACTTTGCTGACTGACCAAGTTGATCAAGATACCTAGTTGAAACAACAAACTTGAGGATGGGAAGATAAGAGAAGAATGATAGCCAGGACAAGTTATTTGTTCTTCTGACAAGTAATTACCAGAAGCTATTCAGGAAAGTATTCGAGACGGTACGGCTGCCGCTGTTATACGCTCCGCCAGCTTCTCCAACCCACGGAGCCGACCATGGTCCATGCCGTTGTATCGTGAGCTGGAGATCTCTGAACGTGTCGGAAACCTTGTTTAAATACTGTGGATCCAATATTCTATTGGCGACACGTGGATCATTACCTAATCAAGATTAAAGAAATTATCTTTAAGCCATCTTTGATATAGGATGGAGAACATAAATGAATGAAGGAGCAGTATTAAAATCTGAAAAAACACTCACCAGCACCAAGATTGTAAATATGATGAGTCATTCCTTGGAGAACATTTGGCCCAGAGACATCAAGAAGCTGAGCAAACCATTGTCTATCATAGAATCCTCCTGGGGCTAGTACCAATGGTTTCCAAGAGTTTCCATATAACTGATTGACGATGTTTTGAAGTTCAACCATGTCCTTTCCGTATTGTTCAGCTCCTACGCTTGCACCAATTCCACTTCCACTCAATTCATTACCTAGTAAATGAGCACAGGTACTTATATAAGCTTTACAGGTCACACGAATGAAATATGTTCCTTGTTTCATGAGCAGCAACTATACTTTTGCGTTTGACTTTGACAATGTATTACCGAATTCCCATGAATCAATAGGATAGTTCATTGAAACAGTGTATTCCATGAACTCCTGAGCATTGCTTGAATTCCAGGCACCTCCCCATACACCTTTGCGTATCTGCTTTCGTCCTTGAAGTGCGTTAAGACCAAAAGTAATAACTGCTCTGAAGGAGTTAACAAAAATGATTAGGGAATGCGCTTCATAAAGTAACATATACTATTAAGATGTTTAAAAAGCCGATGGCTTTATCTATAAATCCGGGCCAATGGCCTCATGTTTAAAAAACTATTAAGATGTTGGAAAAGAGACGATGGGGTATTCTTAATGCACTAGTACTTTTATCTCATAATAAGCTCTAATATGTGGCATGTTCACCAATCTGTGATATAATCAATCATAAATCGCTTAGAAGAAAATATAGATGATAATATCTAATGATAACTGGTGAAGACAATCCTCACCCTGTATTGACAAATAGATCATTCATAGCATCCCATCTTTCCATGGTTATGCATCCTTGAGAAAATCCAAATAAACCACTTGAAGCTTTTGTAAATGGTCTGCATGGAGATCCTAGATTTGGTGTGCCATATAGTACTTGGTCTTGTAAGGAGCCGCCGACTCTGATACGCAGTGGGCTAAAGGCTACAAAACACACACACATAAGAGCAGATATAATCCATCAGGCAAGATGATGAAGTGCCATCAAGAATATAAACTAAACCATTATGAAAAATATAAAGTAAACACATATTTGAAGAAACTAGCTAAAATAAAAGCTTGGTAAGTGAAGATAGTTTAGGCTACATTTGAGCGGCAGATCGGTTTCACACTGATGCTAGGTCTAGTCATTCTTTAAATGACTCGCAAGGAATTTTCAGTTGAGTGGCAGATCGGTTACATATTAGATGGTAGGTGTACGACCCATTCCACCGTAAATGACTCACAAGGAATTTTAGACTTCTAAGTTTTGAAAAATAAACGAAGCTTCCACAGGGGAGTGTGCAATTGAAGAGTAGAATTATTTTCAATAGCAACTGTCAGAACACTCACCTTGGATGGCTTTAGCTAGCAAAGGATGAGTCAAGTCCTGTGAAATTCACAAAAGACTGAAATCAGTTATTTGCGGAAACATCAAATATCATGTGATTAATAAGTGTATTCTTGGGATTGGGGAGCTTACCATATTTAAGACAGAAGCCTTCCCCCATGGGCACTGATCATAGTTGCACTTCTCTGGAGGCCACCAATCAACGGTCGCGCAAATGAACTCATCACTGGTTGCAGCAATCGTCTCGGAGCCCCGTACGATGACAGTTACATCGGAGTAATCTTCCGACAGGACCAGTGCAGGCAAGCAAGCAATAAGAAGAAGAAGAAACCATAGCCTCATGCTTTCACCACCTACAGATGGTGTTGCCCACCAAATAGACAACTAGAAGGGTTCAGACTTATTATGCACTTGAAATACCACAATAAGTTGGTATGGAAATGTCCAAATTTCTACTCTATCAGCATATGTGAAAGTGACAGCCACAGGTTCATTTCCTTCTACATGTCTCCTTTTCCAAGTTTTAATAAGTCGAGTCATTATCAGCTTAGCTTTATTCATGTGAGCCAAAACACTTCGTCACTGTTTCAAACAGTGGCTTGCTCTTTGGCACTTTCAGTACCCAGAAATGTCTTCATCTTTTTTAGAGAAATGTCTTCATTTCAGCATAAGGTTTTTTTGTTTTGTTTTTGAACTCATACATATTTCTTCAGAAAGAGAAACTTTATCAATTGGTGAGTAAAGTGAAACTGTGTAAATCCCCGAAATGCTCATGTGAAAATTTTCAACAAGATACCCCAAAAGTACTGAAGAAAGGGGACCTTTTCACATAGAAATGAGGAACATACATGTACCTGTTCTGCAAAAATTTAAGATTATTCAATAACACGGTTCATCTCAGAAATAAAACTAAACATAGTAAGTTCAGCACAACCCAAGCAAAATCCCAGCTAAATCTGAACCAAGAACACGCTGTACTATAGTAGTCTCATGGAAAAAAAAAAGTACACCACCTCCCTTCCCAAATCCCAATACAAAAACACAAACCAACCAGATGTATCGAATCCTGGAGTGAATCCTGGAGTAGTACACGCAAACCAGCGAAGCAACCAAAACCAGCCTAGGCAGCCGATTTGCGACTAAGTTGTACCCAAAAAAAAAGAAGCAAAATCCAAGAGAAATGGGCCATCAATTACCTGAACGGCTTGAACCTGGAATCTACAGTCAAGCCAAGCGCCCAAATCAAAGCCGGCTCGGAGAATCCCAAGCGAAGAAGCTCCACGAGCAGCTCTCTTGTCCGCTACCAATGCAGGGATAGCGAATCAATCAAACCCGGAGTCTCTCGCCGTCGCCGTTGCCGGGATGATTCAGAGACTGTGCACAGTAGAGCGGAGCTTCTGCTCGGGTGGAGATGGAGAAAGAGAAAGGCTGAGTAGGAGGAAGAAGAGATTCTTGAAGGAAACTTTGGTGGTGGTTTGCTGCTCCTACTCCTCTTTAATCTCCCTTCCAAGCTACTCCCTTAGGGAAAGCGGTGTCTCTCCTAACCAAATAGCGGTGGCGCTGCTAAGGAATTGATTAGTTTAACAGTGATGCTTTGGCCTAAATCTGAAGACAACAGACGGTGTCGTCAGACTCCAGCTTCTCTCGGGAGTTGAAAATAAAGGACTGGTTCTTTCTTAGAGCGCGTGCTATTTTCCGTATTGATTTGATGATTTCCGCGAGTAATTAGATGGATCATGTGAGAGTGATGGGTATTTTGAACGCCCAAGCAGCTTTTTATTACCCGAAGAGAATTAGTACATCATAGATTTCGAATATTCGTTTTTTCTGCAGTCTGTCGATGAAAAACAAGAGTATCTGTTTGTGACCGGAGCAGGCGGAGAAAATCATGCCCGTGAATCCAGAGTAGTCGATCTTTTTTGATTTGCATGCAGCAGAGGGGAGAGTTGGTGAAGACTGAAGATACGTGTGTGAAGTTAGTATCGTTGCTCAGTGCCAGACATGTGGGCCCCGAGATCCATTAGCCAACATAATCGTTGGCGTTGACAGCGTAAGAAGGTGGCAACTTCTAAGTTTTGACGATGTTGCAAAAATTAGTTGGATGCTGTAGTCGATAAGTATATCAAAGAAAGAAAAATGCGCCATGAGTCCTGGCCATGATAATTAAGGGTGTGCTTGCATCAATGCAAGACAATGCGCGAGCACACGAAGAAAGTGATGTAAGGGAAGTTGTAATCCACAACTTGAAGAAAGAGCAAAGAATGGAGAAAGTCCAAGTCAGAAACCAACCAATCCAACTCACACATTTTCAATGCTGATTTAAACGGCCTCTATACACTTTCCTGTATGTGCAACTTGCAACTTGTGTGGATATGGTTGGAACAAGCACAAACTGCTCACAACAATGGACCCAGGACCTATCCTATCCAACAGCAGGATGCATTCTATCATAAAATAAAAAAATAGCAGGATGCTTATGAATGATTCGTTTGGAACGAGAGAACTTTTCTCGATTTGGTCTGACCAGATTCTTGTTTTTGCTCTGAACGTAGACATAACATGACTGGGAATGGTCCAAAGGGGGAACAGGCCACATGCCTATCCAGTTCCAACGTATTTTCCCCATTAATTTGCACATTCTACTGATGGAGAATTCTGTGTTGGCTCTGACTCAAAACTCCATACGACTGAACCCAAATTTTGATCCGTGCACCAAATAAATCCAAATGATCAGTGTAAATGTTCTAGACTCTGTGGATGGTTTTAATCGACTTGGTCGACAAAATCCGTCGGGCTATGACCCAGCCACTCCATGGTCAAAGTTCCTGTCTAGCTGGCAAGAATGATCACAAAAAGCAGGTGCGTTAATGTTCTTGGATTCCACCAGTGTACATGAGACTACTTGTAGTGGCGGAGTAACATAGGTAGTAACATCAACAAAATGCATTACCAACTAAGCATTTTAATGGCATAACATGCTATTAATTGAGAAACGAGAGGATATTGGTAACTAGCTACTCCCTCGTTCTAATTTAGTCTACATTCTAGAAAAAAAGACAAACTAGTATTGCATTTATTAGTACTACTTAGATATACGAACAACCAATCCAAGCTACATTAAAAATAACAACAATCAATAAAGAGACCAAAACCACTTTGTTTTCAGTGTTGTTGTTGACTAAAAGCTAGAACGTAGAATATTTCAGAACATATTTTGGGGCTATAATGTAGAATATTTTAGAAAGGATGGAGTATGGTACCATCACATCACATATTTCTAGGCAAGATGAGTCTATAACTAATATACTACCTTCATCCCAACGCTTAAGGCTTATATTTTTTTGGAAAAGTTAAAACAAGTAAAATTTAACCAAATTTTTAGAATAATCTATCAATAAATATGATATTTTGTAGATAGCACATGAAAATATATTTCATTATATATCTAATAATATTAATATTATATTTCACATGTTAATGATTTTTTATAAAAACTTAGTCAAACTTAACATAGTTTGACTTTCTGGAAAAAATATAGGCCTTAAGCCTTGGGATGGAGGTAGTAACATTTTATGTTAGTACGCCTATAATAGTAACCATTATGAAGGTAGTAACATAGAGTAGTAATATGTCCATGTTACTACCTAATGTTACTCCCCACTATGACTAGTCTGACAACTTCAGCAGCAAAGAAGGAACATGGATTTCTCTCGGACTGCGGTAATTAAATAAAGCAACACATGGAAAAACAGGGAATTCTCTGGGAAGAATATCAAACTTGCTAAACACTGAATTTCTCAAACAATTAAATTAATATATAGTAGTAGGCTTAGAGAATCTCCACTGGGCTCTCCAGTTGCATGCTGCTGCCGCCAGGTCTACAAAACGCAGAAGCAGATCCTAGCCGTGCAGGAGATAAGTTAGGTAAGCTACACCTTCCTAACTTTCCTTCTCCAAATCTAGATTAAGTTTATTTTGTTAAAATTAACTTGCATAGTATATGTAAGCCATATCCATTTACAATAATTACTTACAATCAAAATTATGACTGTCTTTTTTCTAATTTATATGATTCATTTGTACGGTAAATATATACAATGATTTGCTACAATAAAATACATATAATATTTGTTACAGTCCCCTGACTTTCCTTCTACGTTTTGCACTAGCTAATCACTGTGCTTGCCAGACTTTTCTTCTCTACGGTAGAGGATCTGGTTCCACAAAACCCTACGGTGGGTACTGTTTACGGTGCGAACGCTTCGTCGTGCTGTGTGCAGGTTGCTGCCGGCCGGGATGGAGGCGGCCTCGACGTCCACGGCTCCACCCACGTGGTCCCTCGGCCATGGTCTCTGGGCCGGTGCTGGAGCAGCCCAGCAGCGAGGTGGTGGAGCGTGTCGGCATCTTTGGTTCACCGTTAGAGCGGCCCAGCTCAGCGGAGACGACTCGGTCGGGAGGGGGCGCACCGGGCGCGCCTATACATCGCCCATTAGCGTGCGTTTCTATGCATCGCCTGAAGGCGCCCTGCGGATAGGCCGGCCCATTGATTTACTCGTTCGCTGAAACTAAGATGGCCTTTCTCTGATTTAGCCTATATCCTAGTGGTTACACCTTTGCTTGAGTATGGGAAAGACCTGGGTTCAAACCACTCTCTCTCCACATAATCTACATTGATTTTTTTAAAACTGAACAAATTTAAATTTAAACAGATTTCGAATCTGGGGGAAAATTTAAGTTTTGAATCTGAGCAAAAAATTATTTTGAACAAATTTTGAATCCAAGCAAAATTTGATTTTAAACAAAATTCGAATCTTAGCAAAAAATAATTTGAACAAACTTTGAATCTGAGCAAAAACTGCTCGAAATTGAAATTCGCTCGAATTTGAAATTTTCTCGCGTTTAGAATATGCTCGAATTTGAGATTAAAAACACCACAAAATAAAAGAAGGGAGAATGGAAAAAGGCAGAAAAACGAAAAACCGATAGAACCAGTGAAAACCAACCAAAAAACTGACCAAAATATTCTAGAAAGGTATTAAAACCGGAAAAAGCTAGAACACATGTACATGGGCCGCGACCCAACTTGACCTCCATGCGTGTGCGCGTTAATAGGCTCTGCTGGGCGATGTATGAGATTTGTCGGGCGCACCTATAAGGCTATACCACGTCCAGCAGCGTGCGGGAATAACCATCGCCTGAAGGCGATTCCGGGTGGACCGGCCCATTGGCCTGTTTGCTAGCTGCACAAAAGTAGCACTATATTGTTTTGTAAAAGCGCATGATGTGAGTTGTAGCCCATCGGTTCCAATCCTGACCCGAGTTGGAACGCATCGCATGCAAGAAGCGAAACATTTTTCGTATTTTTCAAATGTGAGAAAAATTTGAATTTGAACAAAATCCCAATGAGCAATTTTTTTGGAACAAATTTAGAATCTTACCAAAATTTCTAATCCCCAATCTGAGGAAGATTTTATTTTAAAAAAAATTCAAATCTGAGAAAATTTTGATTTAAAAAACATTTAAAATCTGAGCAAAAATTAATTTTGAACAAAATTCGAATATGAGCAAAAAATATTTTTTTAACAAAATTTGAATCTAAGCAAAATTTAAATTTGAACAATTTTTTTAAAAAATGAGAAATTTTTAAAACCGGCAGAAAATCGTACAGACATCCAAAAACCGAAAAAATTCGCACTACTTTTTTAAACCTTCTAGAATATTCATAAAACCAAAAAAAATCTGAAATAATACACTATCTCTGTTTATAACGGGCCGCAGACCAGCGCCAATAGGCAATGAATAGGTTTTGCCGCCGGGAGGTGCCTCTGTGCCGCCGCTGCACAAGCCCACCAGCGCGGTTGTTGAGCCTGCTACTGCCGGCCCGCTGGATGATGGCAAGTACAATGCTGGCCGTTTAGTTAGGCGTTTAGGTGGGCGTCAAAACATTTTCTGGCGTTGTTGTCGGAAAACCTAGCTTTATTGGTAAGACCACTTGTTATTATTTATTTGTTAAAATTATTTATTTCTCACCATGGGAAAGGATAAGGATATTCCTAAGAATGCTCTGATGCCTTCCACTACTCGGAGAGGTATAGACTTGCCTACTAGGCCACACTTTTCACCTAATGCTGCTACTATTACTCCTGCTGCTGAAGAGAAAAATACTACTATACCAAATTCACCACCATCAGGAATGTCTATTAATACTAAAACTAAGTTGTTGGATGATGGCATAGATAGAGAGGGGACGCCTAATTTATCTATGTCTTTGTCCAATGATGATGTAGAATCTGAATATGATAAAGATGAATTATATGAGTTGAATGATCCTGCATCTAGCTCTAAAATTACTGAGGAGTACATTTCTTTCCCAAAAGCTTTCATGAGTATGGATTTAAATGAATTGGATAAATTTGAAGCTAGCATGAACACTGCACTTGGAGAACTATTCCCTATTGCTAGTGAATCTTATGAATCTGCAATTTAAATTAAAGATAAAGATTATGAATTTAATGCAGACACTAAGATAATTAAATTGTTGAGGCTAATAAATTCTATGGGAAAGATGAAGAGTTTTATTATGAACACTTAGAAAACCTTAATGATCTTGCTGAAGTATTTGGCAGAAATGAAATTCAACAACGCTACTATTTCTTGAAATTGTTTCCCTTATCCTTAGGAGGTGAAGCAAAAACTCGGTATAACTCACTAGCCCCAAAGTCAATTACTAGCAGAGAGGCGTATTTCTATTTATTCTTTAATATGTTCTTTCCAGCTGATAAGACTCATGCCATGAGAACTCAAATGAGTAACTTCACACAAAGTGAGAAAGAAAGTCAATCTCGAGCTTGTTGGGGGAGATTTTCTGCTTTTAAGAGGAGATGCCTTGCACATGATTTTAAGTAAAAAGAATTACGTGACGTATTTTATAATGGACTAATTGAAAAATCAAGATCTTATCTAGATAGTGTTGCATGAAATTTTTTCAGGCACAAGACTATTGAAGATGCTAAAGGATTATTGGACACTATTACTCAGAATTATCATGATTGTGATGATTCCCATGAAGAGAGGCATTCTTGAATTAACAAATGAAGGCATGCAAGAAGCCTCAATGTCTAGTAAAGATAACGGAATTAAAATATCTTACCTGAAGAAATTGTCTAAAATAGGTGTTAAATTTCCTATTGATGAACCACATTTTCCTATTCAAGGACATGCTATTTTTCCTATTAAAGATAATGAAAAGGTATCATCTTCTATTATGGTCTCATATGTTTCTCCTCCAAATGAATTTACTCAGCAACAAAATACTCTTGAATATGATATAAGAATGAATCTCATGGAGAACTCTCATAAAGTTATATCTCTCCGTGAAAGTGTAAAATTTAGTATGGATGCTATTAAAAGGATTATTAAGCATTGTACTATGATGAATAACCAAGTTGAACAGATGATCTCTCCTCAAAATAAATTATATGAAAGGCTTCTTGCTGAAAAGAAGCCAATATGTAGTGTTGAAACGAGAAGTGGGATAAGTACTCAAGATCCCGATTATCCGGAGGGCCATCCAAAGAGAAAAGAGAAATACACTCTTAAAGTGAAGAAATCTTCTGCAGGAAAATCTCCCAATGAAATTGAAGCTAATGGGATTTCTGAAGAATAAGAAAAAGATATATATATTTATGATGCCGAAACTGAAGACACCAATAATGAAGAAGATGATGTGGAATTCTCAAGCTAATGGAGATCCACAAGATAATTAAAATGATGAAGAGGTTGAGCCCATTGTAAGAGAGGATCATCAATCTTCAAGAAACAAAGGTAAAAAGAAGAAGCCTTTGCATCAACCAAAAGGTAAAGATAGGGATCAATGGGTACAAAGACTCATACCATATCCCCAAACGGTAATGAAAACTTTAGATGATGCAAGATTTGACAAGTTTCTTGGGCCGATTAAAAGTTTATGATGACTACACATCAACAACATGTATGCCTAGCTTTCTCGAATGTGGTCCTTCTACAACGTGGTTTGTATCACCAACATATTTGGTTTGCTTTTTTGTGGCCTGATTCTTTTTCCTTCCTTGCTTACTCCAGTCCACAGAGAAGGACAACAGACGGAAGGAGAAGCGCATGGGAGGAGATAAGATACATATGTTAGTTATTAACAATTATATAACTCATACAACATATAGTTTACATGTAGCCAGTAAACATATATTATACAAGTTATCATTGCTTCATATTCTTGACTGCCATTGATTCGGCTATTGCTATTACTGCTATCTTAAATTGTATGATTTTAAAATCAATAGTATATATGGATATTCATTTGTCTTGCAAGATTAAGATGATGATTAATATTTCTATGTCTTCATGTTGTTTACAATTATAGGGAATTATCTGATCCAACATGTCCATCACTATATATGTAATATGCCTACTAATTTTCAGTTTTACCCTTTTTAAAACATGTGCCCAAGTCACTATCTTCGCTTAAAAGAAGCAGAATTCATCATCATGTTCCCAGGTAAGTTTTCCTGTTTTTGAACTAGTCTCACATGATTTGAACTGTGTACATATTTGAACTACAGATTCATCATCATGATAAGGAGAATTATAAATAGTACTTTTAAAATTATAGTTTCCATCACATGTGATTTCATGTGTCGTTGATTGGTGCCATGTTTTGGGTGCTTCCCACTTATTTTGTAGTCTGGTAAGCATCCAATTATTATTTGCCGTCATCAGTAATCACATGATATGTTGGTAAACATCTAGTATCGGAATAGTCGTATGTGTCCAGTCGTAATGGTGTTGAACTAATCTTGTTTACAATGCAGGGAAAGTATGGACAACATCAACAATGAGCAAATCCTTGTGAAGGATAAGTACATCTGGGCTGATGAGGAGGATGAGTACATCCCTGCCGATCATGACGATGACTACATCCCTGCAGATGAGGAAGATGACTACATCCCTCATGACAGTGATGGCGACTACATCCCCGCTGATGATGACGATGGCTACATCCCTGATGACAGTGATGATGATGATGATGAGAAAAAAAGATCACAATAAGAGGTTAGATTACTATCTAGGCTTGCTGCATTTTATTTAGCTTAGTCTGATAGTAACACAATAATATTTTGAAATGTAAGACCTGGTTATATAGGGGATGAATCATTTGATAGGTATTGCATCTTTGGTAATGAGGTAGAAATGAATTTTCACCAAATGATGCAACTAAGAAGCTATGTTGAGGACTTACCTAGCAAACATGTGAAGGAATATCTTGATGAATTACCTGGACCAGCTCCGAGGAGATATGTCTGCAGACTCACTAAGATTTTGGTAAATCCTGATGAAGGACAAATGGTCAGTGTCATTGTTTTACTTTTACTTTAATGAATTTCATGTTTGTTGTTAGCCTAGTCCATCGTCCTGGTACCTAGTTCTTATGACACATCTTACTGGTAATGCAGAAATTTTCACAAGGCTATACAAGTGCATACTTGATATAGTTCCCCATGACTCAGAATGCAATGAAGCGCGGTATTCCATGTAGGTCTGAAGTTATTAGTGTTGTTGTGAACATCACTAAATGTTCTTTGGACAAGTATTGCAGAATGGGCCTAGATGTGTCTAGGATGGCAAAGATCACACTAGGATGGCAAAATATTGTGAAAGCATTCATTTTTGAAGGAAGGTGCCATTTGCATGTTCACACTCGAGGACGAGAGGAGGTTGCTTCCATTTAAGAGCAAGGATTAATTTGGAACCTGGCTTAGGCTAATTGTGATGAAGCTTGAGACACTTGAGTGATGAATTACTTAGATTGAACCTGTAGATCTAAGTACTACTAGTTATGGTTGAATTGCAGTAACGAATCTAGTTTCTATGTATGGCTGTTAGACTATTATCCCCTATGTATGACTATACTGAATTATGTGTGTATGACTGATGTCAAGTATTTACCGTGATGTCCACTATGTCATAATTTTGCATTTCTTCATCTGATTGTTCTTTTATCTGCTTGATATGCTTTCATAAACAATGACTAGCATGCTATCATTGTTGTGAAGTAACACACATTCAGAACAAATACATGTAGTTAACATTTTGTTATATCCAATAGAAGAGTACATAGATTTCAACTTAGTTGAGATCATCAACTAGCTAGATTGCTAGGTGAAGGTTTGTACAGTGAACTTGTTTAGATTATCAACTTGTTTGGATTTGCAAACTACTTTAGATTATCTACTGTTTATTCCAGTTTGACTTCAAACTTCACATGCACAAATTGGGGCACTTGTCAAAGTGCTTCAATAGGTTGCTACATATTGGGGCACTTGTCAAACTGCCTCGAAAGGTAGCTACCTACATGGGCACTCCTCCAAACTGTTCCAAAAGGTAGCCACTTATAGCGGCACTTCTCTAAACTTCTCCAAAAGGTAGCCACTTATACGAGCACTTCTTCAAACTGCCCCAATTGGTGTATAACTACAGTAGCACTTCAAACTGCCCCAATATATAAATAACACCTACATGGGCATTTCTTCAAACTGTCTCAATAGGTGTCACTTATTAGGGTAGTTCTCTATACCGTCCAATAGATAGCCCATTATAGTCATTTTAGCCAAAGTGGCTCTAATTGGGGTATTAGCACAAGTGCCCCTAAATACCTACTGTGTACTAGTGTAATGTAACAGATTATAATTGCCGGATTGATTTCTCTCCATATTTGCAGCACACGATCGGACTCCATTAAATTGGGATCAATCGGAGTCAAAGCCGGACACGTCGACACGGACGGACTAGGTTAGACAGAGCGACGCCGTCGACCTCCATATAGTCTTGCAGATCGATCCAGACGGCTGAGCAAAAACAAGAACCGATCGATCGATCTCCTGGCATGATGGCCAAGAAGAAACAGCAGCAGCCATGTTTGGTCCAGTTCAACGGGACGAGCAAACCCGCTGTGGTCGCCCCGTTCGACGGATGCCAAAGCACACACGTCGTCGAGATGGCGGCGCTGCAAGGGAAACTATGCCTCGGCCTGGATGGTGACTGGTCACTCATGTTCGACGAGCTCACCAATGAGTGCTCCCTCGTGAGCTTGGCTAATACATCTCCGTCGGTGATCTATCTCCCGCCATTACCGGAGGACACTACGCCACCACCGTCGTACCTCCGCTTTGGCTGCGCGCTCTCCAATCAGACCCCGCCGGACTGCACCGTCCTGCTGGACTTCGTCGGAGAGAAGTCCTTCCTCTACTGCCACCCTGGAGACGCCGAGTGGTCTCGCCTACCGGTCGAGTTCGACGACTGGGACAAGTTCGCCGGCCCCATAACTCCCGGCCACCACGGGAAGGTGTACGCGACGACCATGGCATCCCTGGTTGCCGTCGACGCCTCCGGCCCGACGCCGGCGGTGGAGAGGACAGACCTCAGGCGCCCGCCGCCTTGCCCTGTGCACGCCGGGTACACGTGCTACCCGGTGCCTTGTCCTGACGGCGAGCTTTTCTTGGTGCGCTGCTGCTATTTCGGCTGGCTGCAGGAGTTGGTGGACGTCAAGATTTTCCGCTGGAATCAGGAAGGCAATGCCTGGGAGACGGTAGAAAGCATCGGGGATCAAACATTCTTCGTGGGCAGGTTTTCTTTCGTGGTTCCATCGGCGGCTGAAGCAGGGATCCAGCCCAACCGCGTCCATGTTCTACAAGGAGTTCGCGGTAAATATGGTATCTACACTGTGTCTTTGGATGATATGACCATTAGGCTGACTATGGTAGATGGGTTTGAGCGTGACGAGGATGATGGTGAGGAAGAAGTATTCTGGGTTCTTCCTAGTAGGTATGTTTACTTCCAGTTGCTTCCTCTTCTACATTTTATCAATTTGAACTACTAGTAGAAATATTACTGTAGTATTTGTGTGCTCGAATAGTGTGATGGTTTAATCAGTGTGAGATCCCCATTTTTTTAATATATCTATACGTGTATTTGCAGCTTCGGTTTGGAAGCATCAGGAACCATGGACGCCGATGGTGTCGTCCCAAGTGAGGTACTAATTAAGTCTGTATATGCTTATATCATTGATAACTCATTCCACTAGTTTTTTTAAGTAACATCTCAAGGGGGGTAGAGCGTTCTTGCAGTTCGTATAGAAGAGATTGGCCCAAAAACCATACATTGCCCTGTGCCCCTGTTTATTAGAAAAAACTACCCGATCAAAAAACCTCACAAGCGAGGAACCCGTCATCTATGCGTTGCTAGTTCACCGACGCAACAAACACACCTCCGGCTGCGGGGCTGCCGTCCCGACTTACATCACTCGGCACCAAGGCCGCACGCGAGCTACAACACCGAGCAATCCAGCCGTCTCATATCCCCCGCTACCCCGCTTGTAGACCTTGAATGTCGCGCCAATACCTTGGCCACCGCCACGACGTAGCAACCAGATCAAACTTCCCATTCCCCGGAGTTGAACAAGCCGGTCAACGAACCTGCTGCCAGCTTCAAGTCGCCACCCAACACCATGCGAGGCCATGACCATTCCCCATAGGACCATCGCTACCTGCTGGTTTGAGGCCGCGGCATTGCTATACGGAGAATTGAAATTAACTATCTTGAGCATGATTTTTATTCTTTTTTGCTGGCCACCCTTGACGAGAGTTCAATTAACTTGTACTTGGCAGGTCATGCAAAGAAGGACCGAACATTGTTACAAAGAGGAAGAAAAAAATGTCGTGACGATGAACATTGCACCCTCTGCAGAGGATAGACAGTGGAGTGATCTGCAGACTGACTTGTTGGAGCTACTAGTTACCAAGATATCATTCATAGATTTTCTGCACCTGAAAGCTGTATGCAAACAGTGGAACTCCATCATGAGCCCGATCCAGGATGCAAAGGTGTCGCCATTGCTCATGACAACTAGGCCAGGAAGAACCAAGGATCTTCTTGAGGTTTTCGATCCGCTGAGCAAAAAGAAGTACAATATCAGCGTTAGCATCCCTGCGTCAGATCTCAAATCACAAGGATCCCAGTTATTACATTTCACAAAGAACGGCTGGGTCATCATGTCAAGAGGCGGCGACCACATGTTCTTCTTAGTGAATCCGTTCAAGAATTACCCAAATGGCGGTGATGTGATTGCTCTTCCACCTCTAAATATCATTGACCTAAAGGCGCTCTCCTTCTCAACTATGCCGGGGTCTCCAGACTTCGTGGTCCTCGCGCTCTCAGCTAGCCAAGACAGCCAATTTGTCACCATACAAACATGGCGAATCGGAGACGAAGATTGGAAGGAAGAGTTCTTAGGTGACGACGATGTCCCGTTCCTCATGGCATCTCACAGCCCAGTTTTCCTCGACGGCGTCTTCTACTTTCTTGACATCAATGGCAGGCTCGGAGTCGTGGACCCGAACGAGGACGAGATGGAGTGGAACGTCCTCGAAAAGCCGGATCAGCCAATTCGTGGAAGCAACGAGGTGCATACAGTCCACGAAAGGGACTACAGCTATCTGGTGGAGTGGAAACATGAGCTGGTTGCCATTCTCCGAGAGAGCGGCGACAATGGGTCCATCAGAGCTTTTAAGCTCGATCGGGCTAGGATGGTTTGGAAGGAGTTGGAAGGGATGGAGGATGCTGCCGTGTTTTGGGACAAGAGCAATGCTCTAATTGCGATGCTACCTCCCGAAGAAGATTTATGCAACAAGGTATACCTCCCGAACTATAGTGAGACCGACGATGGTGGTAGAAGGCAGGCGTTCTACTGTTTAAAAGAGCGACAATACTATCCTTACGTCAATGCCAAGGAGCCCATAAACGCCATATGGTTCGAGCCTAAGCTGGAAGACGTACATATGGTTCGAGCCTAAGCTGACCAGTGTCAGCTAGGTTCATGACCCTGCTGTAGGATATGGTCCTTGCGGTGGGTTTACATTATGGATAGTTGCAGCCTCGTGTCGTTCTTGTATCTATGTGTTTTGTAAAAATGTTGTAAGGTGTAGTACACTTAATTATGGCTTTATCGAAAAAAATTCAAAAATTATCGGCACCATTATAGATCAGGAATTTTAAGGCTTCGATGGCACATGGAATGCCTTTTTCGTGTGTGACAGAATAACATTGATGCCCAATATTTTAAATCGTGTGCGTGTAGTCCTGAACTCCTGAATCCTGATAGCCCCTACGTGGGCGGGTACAACGCACAGGGAAATGTTTTATGCACCCTAACATTATATTCGTTAGCGTATACGTCCACTATCGCAAACGATTAGGGATGCGCTCTAACGTGTGTAAACTGACAATTTATTTAATGTGCCCGTCTCGTTTTCTTGTACCCATCCTAAACCATAATAAATTTAAGGTCGTCTGTAGAATTTTGCCGAGGCTGCCTTCTGGTATTGTGTCGACGCGTACGTGGAGCGTCTTTGCCTTCGATCGCATTATTCAAAGGTAACCCTTTTTACATTGGATCTACCAGAAAGTCCTAAGATTAAGAGACGATCAACCTCCTACAAGCCCAAACTAATCGACAGGGGAAAATCAAATGATATTTTATTCTTAGATTAGAAAAAACAATTCAGGTTCATTCTAATGCATTTATTTAGTCTGGGAGACATTTTCAAAGGTTATAAGCTATATGAGTTTTTCCTCATGAAACTAAGATGCACTTTTTGAGCACTACAAAAAATAAAATCCAACTTGCTATAAAATAGGATTGAGTTGTAAATAGGTAACTTTTTCTCAAAACCATGAAATTTTAGATTTGTGTAGAAAATTACCTGGCGTATACTTTTTCTAATTTTGTATGAAGGAAATCATTACCATAAGTAATTTATTATAGTCCTGCCAACTAATGGATTGGAGAAAAGGCACGATTGGGGATGCTCTAACGTGTGTAAACTGACAATTTATTTAATGTGCCCGTCTCGTTTTCCTGTACCCATTCTAAACTGTAGTAAATTGAAAGTCGTCTGTAGAGTTTTTCCGAGGTTGCCTTCTGGTATTGTGTTGACGCGTACGTGGTGCGTCTTTGCCTTCGATCACATTGTTCAAATGTAACCGTTTTCACATTGGATCTACTATAAAGTCCTAAGAATAAGAGAAGATCAACGGACAAGGATTTTGTGCACATGGGAGTCAGTGCTCCCTTCACTTTTGGATTTTTGAAAATTTCAGATTCTCATATTTCTCTGCTTTCAAGAATTATGACATTAAATATGTAGATAGATGTGTATATGAGGATTGGAATCAAAAAAGTCTCGTCAAAAAATACGTTATATTTTTGGAGATGCAAAAAAGACAAATTTCTGACAGTACACTGACAAAATATACGTACAATTGTACTACTATTTATAGTCAGAAATTTGTCTTTTTTGTATTTTCCAAAATACAAAGTATTTTTAATGGGACTTTTTTGACTACACTCCTCGTGTCTAAATCTATCTACATATTTAATGCCATAATTTTTGAAAATATAAAAGAGCGAGGTTTTGAAAATTTTCAAAAATCCAAAAGTCCAAGGAGCACTTGTGCTCATGTGCACATGGTACTTTCCGAAGATCAACCTCCTACAAGCCCAAACTAATCGAGAGGGGAAAAATCAAATGATATTTTACTCTACATTATAAAAAACAATTCAGGTTCATTCTAATGCATTTATTTAAGTCAGAGAGACATTTTCAAAGGTTATAAGATATACGAGTATTTCCTCATGAAACTAAGATGTAATTTTTGAGCACTACAAAAAAAAAAATTAAATCCAACTTGCTCTAAAATAGGTTTGAGTTGTAAATAGGTGATTTTTTTTCTCAAAACCATGAATTTTAGATTTTTGTACAAAATTAACCCGGTGTATACATTTATTAATTTTGTATGAAGGAAATCATTACCATAAGTAATTTATTATAGTCCCGCCAACTAATGGATTGGAGAAAAGGCAATATTCAGACACCAAACACATTCACAATATTCTGCAAGTTTTCATGGGGTCCACCTAGTGTATAAGAGACCCAATCAAATTTTATGATGGTTTTACCAAAATATTTTCAGCGCACGCCTTGTTTAAGTTCAATCTTGAACATATTTGTCGGGCTTTTATTCCTAGAGATTTTAGTTACATTACTAATGCGAGTTTTACATGAAATGGTTATTATTTGATAGTGACCATGAAGGTTTTCAGAAATAAGTTTTATTATATGGGGTCCTTGCAATAAAAATCAAATTGTCTCAGAATAATATGGGAAACTTCCAATAAAGCAAACGACCGATTCGGATGGAGGGAGAGGGGTACATGGTTAAAGCTTTTGTGTGCGTGTGTGTGTGCGGGGGGGGGGGGGGTTAGGGTTTGGTCATGACGGGCGAGTCTCCACATGAAAACGTGATCATGTGGGTACGGTCGGAAGCCATGCAGATGAGACGGTGTCCATGAAGGTTGTAGGCTATTAGATGGACATTGGACGAACAAGATAAACATTAACTAAAGTGAAAATTAAGACAAGAATCATACAACAACTCTTATGTACAACCGGTTGATGCCATCAGCTGGGTTTGTCTTCACAAGGTGATGCTCGTGTCAGTCCTTTTCTTGATGCCAATCCTGCACCTCCCTCTTACCCACCTTCACCATTGTGGGTGCTCCCCCACCACGCCGCCCTGCGGCTCGCCATCCCTGCCAGCTACAGACCCCGTCCCCACCACGCCGCCCTGCGGCTCGCCATCCCTGCCAGCTAGAGCTCCTCCTGTGTGCGTGCGTGCGTGCGTGCGTGCGTGTGTGTGTGTGTGTTACGCCGCCTCTTATCACCTCCCTTGGTGGCATGAGCCTCGTAAACACGCTGTTAGACCCTCCTCCCCCCACTAGTGCTCGTTAGCGCCCGTACCACCTCGTAGAACTTACTACACAGATGGTGAGCTCCCCCACACGCCACAAGACTTGAAGAAGAGGTCGCGCTGCGAATCAATTGGTACAGTCTTCATCCGATATGACTTCGATGAACCTCCATTGCGGGGAGTTCATGGCCGTCGAGCTCCAATCGACCATGGTGGTTCCTCCATGGTCGTGGCAAACATCATTTTCTAGGAATTTTTGTCCAAGTTACATACGGTGTTGCAATTTGCTACATGTTCGTTTCATTTTTTGTTGTTGTGTAAGCATGAACAAAGTACTACAATGATTTTTGTGCATATGCTATAGAGAGATTGCTTCAACGTTACATACGTGTTCCTGTAATGTTGGGTGTTTTTTTTTTTTGAAGAATGCAACATGATTTTTAGAGTTTTTTTTTCAAACAAACTAGGATTTGTTAATTATGGTATTTTTTCTACCTGAGCGTGCTCGAAATATTTCAAATGTTTTTACTCTATCTGTCCCAAAATAACTTGCTCAACTTTTATATACCGATGTAAATAAAATTTTTGATTTTTAGATACATTCATATCTAGAAAAAGTTGAGCAATGGGACAATGGAAGTAAATTTTTTACATATAAGATGTTACAGAAAAAATTGCATTCTAAAAAAATATTACACAAAATTGTTACATTGATCGGACGGACGATATTTATTCTACAGCAGATCGGATGGCTGGTAGACCGGCTGATGTCTACCACTTTGCTGAATGATATTCTTTTTTCCAATGACGAAAAGCAAGTGTTGTTGCAATTAAAAAAACTGCCCTAAAAATTTATAAATAAAGGGTTTTAGAAGGGTTTCCTTGTCCCGGTCCTTGCTTATTTCATTTGACGGACCACTCCACTCCGCCCTCACAAAAAACCACACTTGCTCGTCGAACCCCTGCCGCGGCATGAAGGCAACTGCTGCATCCTTCCCGGCGCGGTTTCTCCGCCGCGCTGTCCTCGGCGGCGGCGAAGGAGACGAGTTCGCAGCTGCTCGCGGTTTGCGGGGGCTGTGGAGTCTGCCGCCGGCCGCCCCCAGCCGGAACTCGATTGTGGGGAGAACCGGGGAAGGGCGCGCTTCTGCTCCAACTCATCAGGGCGAGACTTCGAAGCGGCGGAGGAGAAAAGGGGAGCGGGGATTCGGTCGGGCATCGGGTGAGAGGACGGCATGGCGTCCTCCACCATCGTGCCCCCCGTCCAGTGGACTGCCTCATGGTGCGCACTAATACTTTCGTTTGGGGTCATAATTGATTTGTTCTGTTGTTACCTGCTGCAAGAAATCGTTGGAATCATACTAGGATGTGTAATTTGGCCTAGGATCAGGTCATTACTTTGATTAGATTGGCAACCTACAATAATTACATGGAAAAGGCGAATGTTTTGCCTCAGTTTGAAAAAAAAGTGGAAAGTCTATGGCTCAGTTTGGGCATTTAAATTACTTAGCTTTGGTTAGTACGTTCTCGATTTCCAAAAAGATATATGCTTTCGTTAAGGCACAAGACCAGTTATTTTGGTATTAATTTACTAACTAGGCTTGGTTTCTTTTTTATTTCATTAACAGGCTTGTTGTGTATAGCTGTGCAGAGCGTTAATTGCAGGTTTTAATAAATTTTTCTTAGTTGTAGTTTCGTTTAGCACTATTTTCATTTTGAAAGAAGAATCATATCCTATTACTTGGTCCACTGGAGGTGGGAAGATCCAAAGATAGCCAGTAGTATGTCAGCTGGACTGAAAACTAGATTCAGTCGAACTTACAACCAACAAGTTATCTTTGGTTAAATTCCTTCAAGTTTGTGCGCTGCAAAGTTTGTACTTATGTTAGATGAATATAAGTCTTTCCAATTATTGTTCCATTTGTAACGTTGGCACAAGCTATTGTGTAGCATTGACTATATCCACAATTGTCTTACTTTAAAAGGGTAAAGGCTTTTCGAGTGTAAGACTAAACCAATTGAGCTAAGTAGGAATTTTTTTAATGAAACTTCCAATCTAGCATGGTTCTTCATGTTACATGCAGTATTTTAGCTTTAGCATCTGAAGCCTGAAGAAATATTATTGATGGATAATATTTATGTTTTAACAAAAAAAAGCGCATAACAATGAAAGTTGATTGTCATTGTGCATTGTGTTACTGCAGTGGTTGTTAGCAGTTATGCATTCATGCATGATGCAACCAAGAATCTTCGTGTTCCCAGTATAGAGGAAAATCGGGTCTGATAATTTTAATGTTTTGGTGCAATAAGAATGGTTATAATTGCTTGAGAGTTGCAAGTATATACTAGTGAAATTTACAAAGAAACAACAGTTTGGTTTAGCTCACCGCAAGATCAGTTATGTTCTCTAATTGTTGATTCATTCCACTGAATTTGTTTTTGTGTTTTTGTATCAGCTTATCGGCTTATCAGATTTGGAGTTTGACTATATCAATCCATATGATTCATCCCGCATTACACAGTGGTCACAATAGAATCTGCACTACAAGGAGTCATGTGCCCTTCTTTTCTCTTGGCGCTGAATTGGTTTCCTTTTCTAGTTATGGCTCCTGTAACTTACTACCATGTGAAGCTGTATGTACTTGTTTCTTTAAGCCCTCAAGCTTATCCTGCCAAACTGTACATGCTTTTTTGGTCATACCCTGTTGTATTTCTATTATTTATGTGGATTAGTTAGTATCTTACATTAATTTTTTTGTGGAGGAATCTGTAATGCCTCTAATATGGTTGTGGAGTTCCAATATACATAATTATTTTTCCTAAATTTAAATTATTATCTATACATACAGTATTTTATCATCTTCATGACATATTGAAAGACATAAACACATTATGAAACTGCTCTTAATGATCTAGAAGCCTCTAAGGAACATATCAATGAAGAACTTGTCAGTTAACCATGATGATATTGTACATCTGGGCTGAGAATTTGTACTTGTTCGCTTGTGTTGTGCTATTCATGTTTTCTTGTCATTGCCTTCTAGGCTTAAAATAATAGTCTTGGTATTAAGAATTTAGACAAGAATGGTGTGCATATATGCCCTAATAACAATGTTGTGGCTGGCTTTATGAGCTTTGATCACAAAATATTCAGTATAGTTCTTTTTTTATTGTCACAACATGAACATTACTCTAAACTTGCTATACACTTTGTTTTCATCAATCATTTCATTCAACCATTATGCATTTGGAAAGAACCTTTAGACATTGTTTATCTCGCAGTAACCTTGATGGACTCTAAGTACATGGCTGTCCTCAACTATGATTAATGCAAACACTTCTTAATCTTGATTTAGTTCGTGTTACTAGTCTGAAAAAACTAACCTGACTCATAGAGCCTTGTTTGCAATTGCCATACAGAAATGATAGTTCCATGTTCTTGGTCTGGTTAATTCATATTCTTAGCCATTTACTAGTTGTAACTGCAATATGTTATGCATCAAAGACAAAGAGTTTAGTGACTTCAGTCTAGGGATACAACTAATTTGAGCATAGATGGAAATTGAAACAAACCTTTCTCTGTCTGACCCGGTAAAGCTTTCCTCTGTTTTAATAATCCGTCTGGGCCAAAAATCTGTTGCAAGCCTTACTTGTAAACTGCAAAAGATCAGTGCCTTAAAACCTTTAGTGCCATAAACATTTTCAAACTGTTATGCTGGTGCCTTTCTTGGGAAAGATGAAGAAGGTACTATGATATGTTAGATTCGCTCCCATTAAATTTCAGCGCGTTTGAGTTGGTAGGTTGAGGTGAACTGGAGGTAATGCTACAGTGATATCACCGGTTCTCATATTTACTTTTGTATTTAGTATTTGCCGCTGCAGGCATCTGATTCCTGGGATAATTAACTAGCATTGAACAGGATCAGGTAGTGCTACCTGGTCAACGCAGTATGACTTATATCCCTATCTTTTGCACATATACATGTATCCATGGTGGTCGGACGGATCTCCCGATAATAGTGGGTTATGTATCTGAGTGTATCCCTAGTGTGGTACACATGGATGTGAATCTGATATAACGCCCTTTTGAACTATTGGGATGAATCATATACCGAATATTGTCTAGACACCACAGACTTTTCAAATATGGGATGTAACTGTATTTTGTTTGATGCTACATTGTGTGTTGTACTTACTACCTCTGTCCTGGTATACAGGTCCTACGTGTATCTCTAGATTGTCAATTTAGCCAACGTTACACAAGATATATATTAAATATATATCATTGGAAAGTTTAGATGTTGTACTTTTAATGATATAATTTTTATAGTGTAATCATATATTATATTGGTCAAATTAACAATCTTGGGATGCGTGTAGGCCCGACGGAGGGAGTATATCCAGAGCCAGGGTTTAATAATGAATTATGTAGATCTGGTCTGGATCTGGGACGATTTTTTTCTCATTTTTTTCTTGTTTTTGTTTCTCATTTTTTTCCTCATTTTTTCTAGCCAGAGGAAGAGAGGGAGCAGGAGGAGGAGAAGAGTGGGAGGATTATATGTCGGTGGCTGAAGTGGGAGGAGGAAGGATAGGTCGGGTGGCCGGAGGAGGGGAAGTAGGAGAGGAGGAAGGAGGGAGGAGGAGGAAGTACTGGAAGAGGAGGCCCGAGTGGAAGAGGAGGCCGAAGTTGGAGGAGGAGACCGGAGTGGAGGAGTAGTAGTGGAGGAGGAGGAGAGAAAGAGAAGAGGATGGACGAAATGTGTGGAGGACGGGGTGGGTGGGGATAAAGGTAGAGTCGCGCTAGCCATTCTGAATTTTGGAGGCGGGAAGGTTAGTAGCGGCGGCATCACAAGCCTTGGTGCATCACTGCTATTTTTTTTAAATTTTTTTTCCTGAAATATTAAAGATGAAAAAACTTATGTTTTCTTTTTGATTTTTGGGAATCAGGAAAATCGCTAAAGGCCCGGAGGGGGTTGAAATTGGATGTAAAATTTTGAGTAGATATATTTTCATATAAAAAAATGTTTTCATCGGAGACCGTATGCAACCAAAAAAGCCGCTTTACCGATACATGACGCACTTTTGTAAGAAAAGTCGAAATTCATTTTTTAAATTTTTCTTGCAACTAGATGAGATAACACATGGACAACTCGAAGAATTTTTTTCTTTTTTTAATTTATTTTATCAATTTCTTCTATTTTTTTAAAAAAAACTAGAAAGGTGATCTGGAATGTGTTAGAATTTATGCCCAATGACGCACCATGCCATGGTGCGCCATTGCTAAGGGGGGGGGGGCATATTTTGCCTATTTTCAAAACAGGCCCAGACTTTCATTATTCTGGTAACAGAACAAGGAGTCATGCATAGCTTCATTGT
>NC_061512.1:51459150-51499661 GCF_022539505.1 Lolium rigidum | reverse complement strand
GCCCTATGGTGTGGGCCCCTCGTGCCGCCTCCCGACTTGCCCTTCCGCCTACTTAAAGCCTCCGTCGCGAAACCCCCAAGCACCGAGAGCCACGATACGGAAAACCTCACCGAGACGCCGCCGCCGCCAATCCCATCTCGGGGATTCAGGAGATCACCTCCGCACCCTGCCGGAGAGGGGATTCATCTCCCGGAGGACTCTACGCCGCCATGGTCGCCTCCGGAGTGATGTGTGAGTAGTCTACCCCTGGACTATGGGTCCATAGCAGTAGCTAGATGGTTGTCTTCTCCCCATTGTGCTTCATTGTCGGATCTTGTGAGCTGCCTAACATGATCAAGATCATCTATCCGTAATTCTATATGTTGCGTTTGTTGGGATCCGATGAATAGAGAATACTTGTTATGTTGATTATCAAAGTTATGTCTATGTGTTGTTTATGATCTTGCATGCTCTCCGTTATTAGTAGATGCTCTGGCCAAGTTGATGCTAGTAACTCCAAGAGGGAGTATTTATGCTCGATAGTGGGTTCATGTCTCCGTGAATCTGGAGGGGTGACAAGAACCTCTAAGGTTATGGATGTGCTGTTGCCACTAGGGATAAAACATTGGTGCTATGTTCAAGGATGTAGTCACCGATTACATTACGCTCAATACTTAATGCAATTGTCTCGTTGTTAGCAACTTAATACCGGAGGGGGTTCGGATGATAACCCGAAGGTGGACTTTTTAGGCATAGATGCATGTCGGATAGCGGTCTATGTACTTTGTCGTAATGCCCAATTAAATCTCACAGTACTCATCATAATATGTATGTGCATGGTCATGCCCTCTCTATTTGTCAATTGCCTAACCGTAATTTGTTCACCCAACATGCCGTTTATCTTATGGGAGAGACACCTCTAGTGAACTCGTGGACCCCGGTCCAATTCTCTATACTAAAATACAATCTACTCGCAATATCTGTTCTACCGTTTTCTCGCAAACAATCATCATCCACACTATACATCTAATCCTTTGTTACAGCAAGCCGGTGAGATTGACAACCTCACGGTTTCGTTGGGGCAAAGTACTTTGGTTGTGTTGTGCAGGTTCCACGTTGGCGCCGGAATCTCTGGTGTTGCGCCGCACTACATCCCGCCGCCATCAACCTTCAACGTGCTTCTTGGCTCCTACTCGGTTCGATAAACCTTGGTTTCATACCGAGGGAAAACTTGCCGCTGTACGCATCACACCTTCCTCTTGGGGTTCCCAACGGACGCGTGATGTACGCGTATCAAGCTCTTTTTCTGGCGCCGTTGCCGGGGAGATCAAGACACGCTGCAAGGGGAGTCTCCACTTCCCAATCTCTTTACTTTGTTTTTGTCTTGCTTTATTTTATTTACTACTTTGTTTGCTGCACTAAATCAAAATACAAAAAAATTAGTTGCTAGTTTTACTTTATTTGCTATCTTGTTTGCTATATCAAAAACAAAAAAAAAATTAGTTACTTGCATTTACTTTATCTAGTTTGCTTTATTTACTGTTGTTAAAATGAATACTCCTGAAAATACTAAGTTGTGTGACTTCACAACCACAAATAATAATGATTTCTTATGCACACCTATTGCTCCACCTGCTACTACAGCAGAATTCTTTGAAATTAAACCCGCTTTATCGAATCTTGTTATGCGAGAGCAATTTTCTGGTGTTAGTTCTGATGATGCTGCTGCCCATCTCAATAATTTTGTTGAATTGTGTGAAATGCAAAAGTATAAGGATGTATATGGTGATATTATAAAATTAAAATTGTTTCCTTTCTCATTAAGAGGAAGAGCTAAAGATTGGTTGCTATCTCTGCCTAAGAATAGTATTGATTCATGGACTAAATGCAAGGATGCTTTTATTGGTAGATATTATCCCCCTGCTAAAATTATATCTTTGAGGAGTAGCATAATGAATTTTAAACAATTAGATACTGAACATGTTGCTCAAGCTTGGGAAAGAATGAAATCTTTGGTTAAAAAATGCCCAACACATGGACTGACTACTTGGATGATCATCCAAACCTTTTATGCAGGACTGAATTTTTCTTCGCGGAATTTATTGGATTCAGCTGCTGGAGGTACCTTTATGTCCATCACTCTTGGTGAAGCAACAAAGCTTCTTGATAATATGATGATCAATTACTCCGAATGGCACACGTGAAAGAGCTCCACAAGGTAAGAAGGTAAATTCCGTCGAAGAAACCTCTTCCTTGAGTGATAAGATTGATGCTATTATGTCTATGCTTGTGAATGATAGGACTAATGTTGATCCTAATAATGTTCCGTTAGCTTCATTGGTTGCCCAAGAAGAACATGTTGATGTAAACTTCATTAAAAATAATAATTTCAACAACAATGCTTACCGGAACAATTCTAGTAACAACTATAGGCCATATCCTTATAATAATGGCAACGGTTATGCTAATTCTTACAATAATAATAGGAACACACCCCCTGGACTTGAAGCTATGCTTAAAGAATTTATTAGTACACAAACTGCTTTTAACAAATCTGTTGAAGAAAAGCTTGGGAAAATTGATATACTTGCTTCTAAAGTCGATAGTCTTGCCTCTGATGTTGATCTTTTGAAATCGAAAGTTATGCCTAATAGGGATATTGAAAATAAAATTGTTACTACAGCAAATGCCATCCAAGTTAGAATTAATGAGAATATAAGATTAATGGCTGAACTCGCGTGCTAGGTGGGATAGAGAAGAAAATGAAAAACTAGCTAAAGAGAAGAATGTAGCTAAAGTTTGGACTATTACCACCACTAGTAATGCTAATGCTAC
Organism: Lolium rigidum; assembly: GCF_022539505.1. Classification (NCBI taxonomy): domain Eukaryota; kingdom Viridiplantae; phylum Streptophyta; class Magnoliopsida; order Poales; family Poaceae; genus Lolium; species Lolium rigidum. The sequence continues at coordinate 51,496,847 of NC_061512.1, read as the reverse complement.
ACATGTTGCTGCACCTCCTACTATTAATAATAAAAGAATTGGTGTTAGCAATGTTTCCACTTCTAATGCAAAGCGCGAGAAACCGCCCTGAAATTGCTAAAACTGCTGAAACTGCCTGTGATAAAACTGCTGAAATTTTTTCCAACCTTGGGGATGATGATCCCATTGCTGTAGATTATAATGGTTTGAATTTTGATGATTGCCACATCTCTGAAGTTATAAAGTTCTTGCAAAAACTTGCTAAAAGTCCTAATGCTAGTGCTATAAATTTGGCTTTCACGCAACATATTACAAATGCTCTCATAAAAGCTAGAGAAGAGAAACTAGAGCGCGAAGCCTCTATTCCTAGAAAGTTAGAGGATGGTTGGGAGCCCATCATTAAGATGAAGGTTAAAGATTTTGATTGTAATGCCTTATGTGATCTTGGTGCAAGTATTTCCGTTATGCCTAAGAAAATTTATAATATGCTTGACTTGCCACCGCTGAAAAATTGTTATTTGGATGTTAATCTTGCTGATCATTCTACAAAGAAACCTTTGGGGAAAGTTGATAATGTTCGCATTACCGTTAACAATAACCTTGTCCCCGTTGATTTTGTTGTCTTGGATATTGAATGCAATGCATCTTGTCCCATTATATTGGGAAGACCTTTTCTTCGAACTGTTGGTGCTACTATTGATATGAAGGAAGGTAATATAAAATATGAATTTCCTCTCAAGAAAGGTATGGAACACTTCCCTAGAAAGAGAATGAAGTTACCTTTTGATTCTATTATTAGAACAAATTATGATGTTGACACTTCGTCTCTTGATAATACTTGATACACACTTTCTGCGCCTAGCTGAAAGGCGTTAAAGAAAAGCGCTTATGGGAGACAACCCATTGTTTTTACCTACAGTACTTTGTTTTTATTTTGTGTCTTGGAAGTTGTTTACTACTGTAGCAACCTCTCCTTATCTTAGTTTTGTGTTTTGTTGTGCCAAGTAAAGTCTTTGATAGAAAAGTTCATACTAGATTTGGATTACTGCACAGTTTCAGATTTCTTTGCTGTCACGAATTCCGACCTGCCTCGCTGTAGGTAGCTCAGAAAAATATGCCAATTTACGTGCGTGATACTCAGATATGTACGCAACTTTCATTCAATTTGGGCATTTTCATTTGAGCAAGTCTGGTGCCATTTTAAAATTCGTCAATATGAACTGTTCTGTTTTGACAGATTCTGCCTTTTATTTCGCATTGCCTCTTTTGCTATGTTGGATGAATTTCTTTGATCCATTAATGTCCAGTAGCTTTATGCAATGTCCAGAAGTGTTAAGAATGATTATGTCACCTCTGAACATGTTAATTTTTATTGTGCACTAACCCTCTAATGAGTTGTTCTAAGTTTGGTGTGGAGGAAGTTTTCAAGGATCAAGAGAGGAGTATGATGCAACATGATCAAGGAGAGTGAAAGCTCTAAGCTTGGGGATGCCCCGGTGGTTTACCCCTGCATATATCAAGAAGACTCAAGCGTCTAAGCTTGGGGATGCCCAAGGCATCCCCTTCTTCATCGACAACATTATCAGGTTCCTCCCCCGAAACTATATTTTTATTCCATCACATCTTATGTGCTTTGCTTGGAGCGTCGGTTTGTTTTTGTTTTTGTTTTGTTTGAATAAAATGGATCCTAGCATTCACTTTATGGGAGAGAGACACGCTCCGCTGTAGCATATGGACAAGTATGTCCTTAGGCTCTACTCATAGTATTCATGGCGAAGTTTCTTCTTCGTTAAATTGTTATATGGTTGGAATTGGAAAATGATACATGTAGTAATTGCTATAAATGTCTTGGATAATGTGATGCTTGGCAATTGTTGTGCTCATGTTTAAGCTCTTGCATCATATGCTTTGCACCCATTAATGAACAAATACATAGAGCATGCTAAAATTTGGTTTGCATATTTGGTCTCTCTAAGGTCTAGATAATTTCTAGTATTGAGTTTGAACAACAAGGAAGACGGTGTAGAGTCTTATAATGTTTACAGTGTGTCTTTTATGTGAGTTTTGCTGCACCGGTTCATCCTTGTGTTTGTTTCAAATAGCCTTGCTAGCCTAAACCTTGTATCGAGAGGGAATACTTCTCATGCATCCAAAATACTTGAGCCAACCACTATGCCATTTGTGTCCACCATACCTACCTACTACATGGTATTTCTCCGCCATTCCAAAGTAAATTGCTTGAGTGCTACCTTTAAAATTCCATCATTCACCTTTGCAATATATAGCTCATGGGACAAATAGCTTAAAAACTATTGTGGTATTGAATATGTACTTATGCACTTTATCTCTTATTAAGTTGCTTGTTGTGCGATAACCATGTTCCTGGGGACGCCATCAACTATTCGTTGTTGAATATCATGTGAGTTGCTATGCATGTCCGTCTTGTCTGAAGTAAGAGAGATCTACCACCTTATGGTTAAGCATGCATATTGTTAGAGAAGAACATTGGGCCGCTAACTAAAGCCATGATCCATGGTGGAAGTTTCAGTTTTGGACAAAATCCTCAATCTCATATGAGAAAATTATTAATTGTTGTTACATGCTTATGTATAAAAGAGGAGTCCATTATCTGTTGTCTATGTTGTCCCGGTATGGATGTCTAAGTTGAGAATAATCAATAGCGAGAAATCCAATGCGAGCTTTCTCCTTAGACCTTTGTACAGGCAGCATAGAGGTACCCCTTTGTGACACTTGGTTAAAACATGTGCATTGTGATGATCCGGTAGTCCAAGCTAATTAGGACAAGGTGCGGGCACTATTAGTATACTATGCATGAGGCTTGCAACTTGTAAGATATAATTTACATGATACATATGCTTTATTACTACCGTTGACAAAATTGTTTCATGTTTTCAAAATCAAAGCTCTAGCACAAATATAGCAATCGATGCTTTTCCTCTATGGAGGACCATTCTTTTACTTTCATTGTTGAGTCAGTTCACCTATTTCTCTCCACCTCAAGAAGCAAACACTTGTGTGAACTGTGCATTGATTCCTACACACTTGCATATTGCACTTATTATATTACTCTATGTTGACGATTATCCATGAGATATACATGTTACAAGTTGAAAGCAACCGCTGAAACTTAATCTTCCTTTGTGTTGCTTCAATACCTTTACTTTGAATTATTACTTTATGAGTTAACTCTTATGCAAGACTTATTGATGCTTGTCTTGAAGTACTATTCATGAAAAGTCTTTGCTATATGATTCACTTGTTTACTCATGTCATATACATTGTTTTGATCGCTGCATTCACTACATATGCTTTACAAATAGTATGATCAAGGTTATGATGGCATGTCACTCCGGAAATTATCTTTGTTATCGTTTTACTCGCTCGGGACGAGCAGTAACTAAGCTTGGGGATGCCGATACGTCTCCAACGTATCGATAATTTCTTATGTTCCATGCCACATTATTGATGTTATCTACATGTTTTATGCACACTTTATGTCATATTCGTGCATTTTCTCGGAACTAACTTATTAACAAGATGCCGAAGTGCCGCTTCGTTGTTTTCGTTGTTTTTGGTTTCAGTAATCCTAGTAACGAAATATTCTCGGAATTGGACGAAATCAACGCCCGGGGTCCTATTTTGCCACGAAGCTTCCAGAAGACCGAAGAGGAGACGAAGTGGGGCCACGAGGCGGCCAAACCCTAGGGCGGCGCGGCCCCTGCCTTGGCCGCGCGGCCCTATGGTGTGGGCCCCTCGTGCCGCCTCCTGACTTGCCCTTCCGCCTACTTAAAACCTCCGTCGCGAAACCCCCAGTACCGAGAGCCACGATACGAAAAACCTTACTGAGACGCCGCCGCCGCCAATCCCATCTCGGGGGATTCAGGAGATCGCCTCCGGCACCCTGCCGGAGAGGGGATTCATCTCCCGGAGGACTCTACGCCGCCATGGTCGCCTCCGGAGTGATGTGTGAGTAGTCTACCCCTGGACTATGGGTCCATAGCAGTAGCTAGATGGTTGTCTTCTCCCCATTGTGCTTCATTGTCGGATCTTGTGAGCTGCCTAACATGATCAAGATCATCTATCCGTAATTCTATATGTTGCGTTTGTTGGGATCCGATGAATAGAGAATACTTGTTATGTTGATTATCAAAGTTATGTCTATGTGTTGTTTATGATCTTGCATGCTCTCCGTTATTAGTAGATGCTCCGGCCAAGTTGATGCTAGTAACTCCAAGAGGGAGTATTTATGCTCGATAGTGGGTTCATGTCTCCGTGAAACCGGAGGGGTGACAAGAACCTCTAAGGTTATGGATGTGTTGTTGCCACTAGGGATAAAACATTGGTGCTATGTTCAAGGATGTAGTCACCGATTACATTACGCGCAATAGTTAATGCAATTGTCTGTTGTTAGCAACTTAATACTCGGAGGGGTTCGGATGATAACCCGAAGGTGGACTTTTTAGGCATAGATGCATGCTGGATAGCGGTCTATGTACTTTGTCGTAATGCCCAATTAAATCTCACAGTACTCATCATAATATGTATGTGCATGGTCATGCCCTCTCTATTTGTCAATTGCCCAACTGTAATTTGTTCACCCAACATGTTGTTTATCTTATGGGAGAGACACCTCTAGTGAACTGTGGACCCCGGTCCAATTCTCTATACTAAAATACAATCTACTGCAATACTTGTTCTACTGTTTTCTCGCAAACAATCATCATCCACACTATACATCTAATCCTTTGTTACAGCAAGCCGGTGAGATTGACAACCTCACTCGTTTCGTTGGGGCAAAGTACTTTGGTTGTGTTGTGCAGGTTCCACGTTGGCACCGGAATCTCCGGTGTTGCGCCGCACTACATCCCGCCGCCATCAACCTTCAACGTGCTTCTTGGCTCCTACTGGTTCGATAAACCTTGGTTTCATACTGAGGGAAAACTTGCCGCTGTACGCATCACACCTTCCTCTTGGGGTTCCCAACGGACGCGTGCTGTACGCGTATCACACCCCTCCAAACGTGATGTACCTTCTTGCAAAGGAAGGGAACACGGGAATACATCTTCGTCTCCGCGTGCCTCGGTTATTTCTATACCCGAGCTTACTTTCCTTGTGATAGCCATCGTGCTTGAAGTACATATATCTTGCTATCACTTGTGCTACATATATCTTGTGCCTATCTTGCTTAGCTTTAGTTGTTGTTGTTGCACTTAATTGAGCCTAGCATATTTAGGAGTTGTGCTTGTAAAATAAACGTTAGTTTAATTCCGCATTCTTACAAGCCAAATCCGTAAGAGTTTTTAAAACGAATATTCAAACCCCTCTAGGCGACATCTCGTCCTTTCAGTACGTGTTCCCGCACACACGACAAGACTTGACTGAGCACTAACTTAATTCTTAGCTAGACGAGATCTAACAAATCCGTAATACGTATATCATTGGATTAACCGTTGATTAAACATCAAGTTTAAACGATCAAAATATGTCATGCACTTCCAATCACACACATACGTGGAAGAACATTGAACACTGGGTTTACTTGACGAAAAGCCATACCGAATCGGTACGGGAGTTCCAGGGATAGAGGCGATCGGGAGGCAGCCAAGCCAAACCCATCTAGGGTTTCCTTACCCCTCGTTGGTGACGCGGATAGTCCGCTCGACCTTCAGTGGGCTTGGAGGTGTGACGGGCCACGGACCCTCGCCAGTGGGAGGGTTCTCCTTTTTTGTTTAGGTTATTTTCTGTGTCTTTTTCGGGATGGTGAGGCGGATGCTACATCCTGTGATCAGAATAAGGTCATCCCCACCCTATGTTCGCTCCGATGGTGCGTCTAGCGTCGATGGAGGGCGCGTAAATTCATGTAGCCAGAGGATTTCCTGTGATCTAGTCGATTTTTATGCTCGCTGGTGTGTTTTCACGTCAGCCTCTTCCGATCTACGGTTGGTGCGTAGGTTCTTCGGGGCCTTGGTACAACGACTTATAGTTTGTCTACTATAACAAACTCTACTATGATATTTTTTCCGGGCTCCGATGATGGAGGTGCGCTTCGAGTTGTGCTAGTGTTTGTATTCATCTTTAGGTGGTCCAAAGATATATTTATAATTTTTGGAACTGTTTGTACTGCATTATTAATGGGGTGGAGTTTCTTAATTTATTTTTATTTCTTAATCAGCACTATGAACTACTCCCTTTGTTCATGTTTAATCGACGTTACCTAAGCTATTCCATGTGCACCACTCACGTCGATTTATTCCGAACGGAGGGAGTGCTACTGTACCGCACCGGTCCATGGACCCAGTGCACCTAGTGTCCTAGTGTTTCCCACCTCCAACCCCACGCGCGCACACGCCTACCTCGTCAGCGGCTACCTCTTCCTCTGAGCTCTGGCGGATCATTCCTCACTTCGACCGATTCGGCACAGCCGTACCAACCAGAAGCAGCTGCCCTGTTCGTCCGTTCGGGGGCGAGGCGGCGGCGGGATACGAGGCACGCAGACTCTCTTCTCCTCCTTGCATTAGTCTCCTATCGGTCGAGCATCTTTCTGGAGTTCCTTCAATCAAGAACCGGAAGCAGGTCAGCACTCAGCAGGTCAGGTTTTAATCTGGAGATTTCATTTCGCTTGTCTGTCCATTATTCGTTGCGTGTTCTCGTGATGGACACTCTCGATTCTCGCTCGTAGTGCCATCGACTCGACTAGCCTCGACGATCCAATCTAGTTTCTTCTTGAACAGGCCTGGCGGTGGCGTTACAGTTTTTCTTCCATTTCATTGCTTGTGAGGATTTTTTTTCTTTTTCATCATGATGGTAATGTCCGGATGTCGATCTGTTTAATCGGGTCTCATTTCGTTGATCACGGGGAGGCATCTGTTTGATCTTTAATCTGTACTATAGTACTAATTAGTGTTGATTAAACATTGAGATAATACATATGGTGTCAAGTCAACTACGCTAAGCTCGCAACTAGCACACGCATCTCGCTGATATAGATTAATTAGTAATATCTACTCCTGATATAGATTAGTAATATATGTGCCTGCCTTCAATTGCAGCATCTGTGCTTCTAAATGGCCGAAGAGGTGGTCAAAGAGGTTAACACTTCAACCCCTGCACAAGCTGAGTCCAAGAGAGATATTTTCCCGGTAAACATTACTGGAATTATACATGGCAACAGTATTCCACCCTATCTTAGGAGGAAGGAGAAGCCAGATCCACATTACCGCAGAGCATCCACTGGCTCTTGCCATGACACCTGCAAATTTGGTACCCATCATTCCTCTGAAACTAAGAAAGACGGGCCTTCTCGTCCCTGGCGTCAGGACCGCGCCAATGCGAGGCACGGAAAACAAGACCAGGCTGAACTCGTACCACCAGGAGGCAAATCAGGAAAGAAGGACCCGGGGCCGAAGATTGTTTCACATGTAAACAAGGGCAGTGGCTCTGTTAAGCCTGGTTTTACCAAGCAAAAGCCACCACTGAAAGTAGTACCTGGTCATTCTGAAAGCTCTCCGTGTATAGAACTGCCGGATGAAGTATCTGAAGACAAGTGCCTGATCATGTCATTCGATGATCGGTCAAACTGCGGAGATGAAGAATTGTCAGAGGGTGCTGTAAGCATTGATCTGGAAATGCCATTGGCCATTCAGGACAATGACGAGTCTGACGATCATGTTATGGACTCCACGCTACCCTCCGAGGATGTACGCAAAGCTATGGAACAGTCACTTGTGGATCATGTGTCCGGTCATTCGGCAATTGAATGTGTAAGTTGTGTAAGTTCAGAGAAGAGGAGTGATCAGACTGTGATGGCACCAGAGAAGCACAAAAAAAAAGAGCATGAGACTAAACCAGAGAGTTTCTCTCGGGGATCTGTAAAACCAAAGACGAAAGCAACATCGACTGCAACTAGAAACACGGTGTCCAGCCACAAAACCGGAGTAAAGTCACAGCAGAAGGTTGCAGGCACATCAGTTGAAAGCTCTGACAGACCAAGGACAATAGCGAAAAGGGCAGATGTTAGTGCTACTAGCAAGTTCAATGGGGATAAGAAACCGCAGTTGATTGTGGCATCAACTTCTCTGAAATTGAAGGAAATCAAAGCACCATCACCAGCTAGTGCGACAGATTCCAAATCTACTAGGTTCTCAAAGCTGAAGGCTTTAGCAACCAAAATTGCTCCAGCCCCATCACCTACTTCAGGAAAACAGACAGGTAGAAAGATGGCAGAGGAGAATGTTGCAAGGAAAGATTCTCTACTTGGCCAAAAAAAGGGAGAGGAGAAGGTTACAATATTGAGTCCACTGAAGCTGTCTCGTTCTATAAACATGTCAGCCAAGTCTCTTTTAAGCCCAAGGATTAGAGCAGCCAAGAAAACAACTTCTGCTTCCCCAATGAAGAGTAAGAAGGTTTATGGGATAGAAAGTTCTTCTGTTCACAAGGAGAAAATAGTGAAGACAACTTCGCCAAAAATACGAAAACCAGATGTTAACAACAAAGAGAGGAAATCTCACAAAGGTACATTTTATCTGTACCTTACAAATCTTGAAAATGATGATTGCAGCACAGGTTACGAAATTCCTCATAGTACTATAGGATTGACGTCACAATTAATAATGCTAATAAACAGTCCATAATTCAACTTGCATGATTATACTGTCTTTCACCAAAGAATTCTTTTTCAAAATATTTCAGAAAAGGCTGTTGTTGTGAAAACTGAAGGTGCAGGAAGGCCAATGCCATCATCCACATCCTCAACCTCAAGCACCCTGAGGCAGTTACCTCGCAAGCTAACGTTTCGCCGAGCCAAGGTGCTAACTAAACTTGCTAGCAGCTCTGACAGCAATAGTCCCAGACGAGTCCGGTTCAGGCCCGCAAAGGCTACTGATGATAGAAACATAAGCAAAGATCCCACCAGAGGAAGGGTCACCAGGAAGAGGGGCGCTGTAGCTTCTGTTGCATCTAGAGATTCAGGCGCTTCACGAGCTGAAGTCATTGTCCTGAGGCATCAGGACACCAATGAGAAGAAGAGAGAGCAGCGATCCTTAAACAAGGTTATCAAGGAGACGGCAAACAGGCTCGTCGAGGCAAGGAAGAGCAAGGTGAAGGCACTTGTAGGTGCGTTCGAGACCGTGATCTCCCTTCAGGAAAAGCAAGGCCGGTCCAGCTCCGTGAGCGTTTCCTGACCTGAAGCGTGCCATCGTTTACGAACCTGTGAAATTTGTGCAAGTGTGGGGAGTCTCTGAAGTACTCGTGTTAGAGGTTTTCTATAGGAAGTTGATGTGTCCTACTCTGCTTTGTGTTACAGATTTGAAGTTTTTACCAAATAAGAATAAATTACGGTGGTGATGAACTTAACGAAACTTTGTCTCAGTTTTCCAAAACAAAACAAAAAATACTCCTTCCGCTTGTATAAAATGCAAGGCCACTTACTTTTGTCTTAAGTCGAACCCATTTAAATTTGACCAAACTGTAGGAAAATATATCAAAATCTACAATACCAAATCGATATTACCAAATCTTTTATGAGATATGCTTTCAGAACATACTCTTTGGTATTGAATTGATCTGTTATGCAAGGTGTCAATTCTGCACGAAAAAACCCACAGAGAGGTCGATATCGTGTGACACAGCCAGGTGATCCACAACCTTCTGGTTGTCTTTATAGGTGGTTCGAATCGGTGGTCACACATCTTTGCACTGCTGTCACATTTGGTCTAGGAATTTTCCCTGTTGCTTCACATTTTTCTGGACGTTTTAGGACCATGCATGTAGCCTTCAGGATTATCCGACAAATTCAGACATTGTGAAGGAAGATGGTCTTAGAATTCTGCAAGAAGTTGGACACCAAGACAAAAACTGTGATGTTCGGCCAGTATAGCTTCTGAATGAAGCTGCTGAAGCAGTTCAGGCACAGATTATTCAGAGAGAACATCTTTTTTCTTCATGTGTATATATGTTTTGTGATGACACTGAAAGTGATTAGACCAAGTTTGCTCGGCCAGATCATCTGGGCAAAATTTTGTACAGAAGGAAAGAAAGAGTACAAACTGTTTGGGTCAGAAGCTATGCAACATTGCTATTTGTAGTTTTCGGAGACCATTTCCACAAGCTTGTCGTGAAGAGCAGCGTTTGTCGACAGGATACCGCCCGTGGGGTAGATGATTCTACGCCCGGTTCTTTCAGCTGCAAAATCCAATGGCTTCCCGCTCCAGTCACAGGTCTGTCAGTTTAATCAAGTTACAGGCTCAGTGTGTTTACAATAATTTTAAATATCAATAGAGCAATTAATTGGACATCTCCTGTATCCCTTGGCTTAGCAAACAGGCGTACCTGACCTCCGGCTTCCTCAACACAAATTACCCCAACAGCGTGATCCCAAGTCTATGTCAACAGATGGAATAGAAGGATCAGTACAACTGCAAAAACCTGTCATTGCAGCACAAAAGGTAATTCAAGCAAGGGGTGACCTTGAGCAGTTTTGCCGCCCGTGCTAGGAGGATGAAAACTGACATTCTCCCACAAGCTACCATGAGGTACTTGGACAAGCTAAAAAAAACAGCAATAATAGGAGTTACAATGGCGTAGATTCACTTTGAACTGGTTAGAAGAAGAATGCAACAAACCTGCCACCGCAGGAATTTTGGAGAAGAATCTTGTTCTCATCTCTGGGTTCAGATTCATCCATTGTGGAATCGAAGTGGGCAGACAAGGGCATCATATCCCATGTGTGGCTATCGACGATGCAGAAGCGTGCCATGTGCAGAACTGAACATGGATCAACAGAGCATCTCGTCCAAGCATCTAGCGGTGTTGTGAACTGGCCAATCCCAGCAGACAGGGGCCTAGACCAGGTGCCACAACCTACATGGGACACCATAAGCATGCCATCGCCATGGCAGGCCGCGGCGCTTTCGTCTTCCTTGTTGACTATGGTAGTAGCATTGCTCCAATTTGGACATCCCATCACTCCTACTGCTAGCTTACCATCCACCACTAGAGCCAAACCCACCTAAGAACCAAGTCCAAAAAAAAAAAGCTTCATATAAATTACCCGCAAAAAAAGTTTCATATAAATCGGAAGGACTTGACAAAAAAGCTTCATATAAGAGATGTGCATACAATGGATACAAAGAGAGACATACCACATACAGCGTATCGTTTCCTTTCAAGAAACCCTTGGTACCATCAATAGGGTCAAGTATCTACAAAAACCATCATCAAGTCTGCAACCAAGATGTATGGTAAACCAAACTTCCACATGTATATCTTACCCAGTAAGTAGCAGGCTTTGAATCAAAAGAGACAGCTTCCCTGCCACCTCTGTCAATGGCTCTCAACACATCATCATGAGTCAAAGTTGAACCGTTGTTACTCACATTTCTCGCGACAAAGCTTGAGATCGAATCGACGATTCCAGCATCGGCATCGGGCGACCGCAGAAACGTCGAGTCCTCTTCGGCCACCAGAGGTATCGATGGAAACAGTTGCTGCAGCTCTTCCGGTAGCGCCATGGTAGTTAAGGTGGCCTCGATCAGACAGATGTGCGAACGAAGTGCATATCATTACTGATTAGCTGAACTGAGGAGTGAGGAAGCGAAGTGTGTGAATTACCGAAGCTAATGAGTGCCTGAACTCCGAAATCCGCAGTCGTCACGTGGGTTTGGTCATTCTTCTCGACGACCCTCCTCTTGTCTCTGTCGTTTGAAAGTAGCGTTTCCTTCACCTGTCAAGGCAATCGATTTCTTCTTCAGGGTTGGTCAAATCCAGAGGAGAGGGGAGGAGGAGTTGATGAACTCACGTCCACGCAGAGGCGGCAGGCGCGCTCGACGGAGGCCATGGCCGCGGCGAGCTCGCGGTGGTGTGGGGCGTGGCTCGGCGGGAAGGGTAGCGCGCACGCCTCGTGTACCGCCGCAGCCGCTGCTCTTACGGAGAGGCGGGAGGGAGGATGCATCGGCGGGGCGATCAGGCTGCGCCGCTGCCCGAGGAGGAGGCGGTGCCGCGGTAGCGAGAGGTGGAGGAGCGGCATGTGTGTGTGGCGGGAGCGCACGCAAAACGGCGGATTCTTTTGCAGAAAATACGTGTTCCTATGGATCGCAAATATACGCTACAGGATAGGCCTTCAGGGACGCACGAGCTTCCGATAAAATTATAGCTTTCGGAAGTTCCATTCTTAGCAAATTTCAGGGCGTCACTTCCAACAAGATTCTTACTGTCACTTTCAACAATCTCTCCGAGATTCCACCCAGCTTTTCGACAACAAAATCATAAGAGTGCAAAAAAACGGCGGATTATTTTGCAGAAAATAAGTATTCCTATGGACTGCAAATGCACTAGTAAAAGAAAATTTTATTGCTTCATCATATTTTAAAAGGAAAATCAGGGTGGCTTTTCCCGCTTCCATTATACCAGAATAATGAAGCTTTTTTTTTAGATCAAAGGGATCGTGTCCCCGATTTCATTAGCGAAATCAGCATTCTACATTGTTCAGCCTTACAAACATAGCAGGAAAAAGATACTTGCAGGCGCCGCACGCGGCCCCTCTCGTGCGGCGGTACCGATCGTAACCTTATCCATCATCTCTTCCCCACACGGGCTCTCCTGGCCACGAAAAATTCCATCTCTCTTCCCAGGCCGACATGGGAAACAGCGCGCGAGGTCGCCGCCGCCGAGCACCGCCGCGGGGATGCCGCCACCGCCTCCGTGAACTGCCGCGGGGATGCCGCCACCGCCGTGAACCGCCGCGCGGAGGTGCCAGGCCGGATGGTGGAGAACGCCTGGCCGAGCTCCGCCGCAGGGAGTCGCCACGGCCGGGGAGGTGCAGGAACGCCCCGTCGAGCACCGCTGCGGGGAGGCGCCGCGCCCGGGAGGGTCGAGAGGAGGAGGCCGCCGCCTCCGAGCACCGCCGCCGGGGAGGTGGAGGAACAGAGCATGCCGCGGGAGGTGAAATGATGAAGGTTTTGCGAATCTCTCGTCAACGGTTTTCAGCGCCTTGTCGTCGCCATGAGTCTGGTCTGTTATCTGGTGCATCGTCGTCGTCAAGCCGGTTAGTCGGAGCCTCGGAGGTGATGGGGAGGAAGCAGGAGTCGACCAGGTGCACGGCGAGGGGGCGATAGTGGTTACTCCAAATTAACCGGGCAATTGCTCATAACTAATCTGGCAGTTACTCATACGGAGAAGTACTAGTAGTAGTAGCTAATCTGGCAATTACTTCCGTAATTTAATCTGGAAATTACTCCCGTAATATAATCTGGTAATTACTAAAAAATTAATCTGGCAATTACTCCCGTAATTTAATCTGGTAATTACTTCTAATAATTTAATCTGTCAATTACTCCTCTTAACCTGGCGATTACTCTGTTTATAGGTCCTTTAATGTGGCAATTATCAGAGCAGCAAATGACAGGCAAAACGTACTCCCTCCGTCCTAGTTTGTAAGTCACAATTTTTGAATATCTTGGCCCAAGGTACTAGCTGATTGGGTCTCATTTTCTCTCTCTCATTGGTGCATGCAGCCCCTTTGTCTCTCTCATTGGTGCATGCATTCTCTTTCTCTCCCTCATTGGTGCATGCAACCCCCTTCTCTCCCTCATTAAATAAAATTATGCCTTAGAGATGGGGGTTATGGGACAAATAGTTTGTGGGAATATGACTTACACTATAGGACGGAGGGAGTACTAGTAGTAGAAAGCTTTTGTCTTAAAAGAAGAGGTAACGGGAAGTTGATCGATGGGATCTCTCACTTTTGGCTTTTTTTTTTTTTTTTGAGCAAAATCTCTCACTTTTGGCTAACAAGCCCACCAACGTGCTTGTTTACATGGGCCGACGAACGAGACACACAGCTTCGCGCGGGTCTAGAGCCGCCGCACGGAATCGCTACAATGCGGCGCCGCTATGTAGTCTTTTCCAACATAGCAACGCAACATATCAAACATAATTTTTCACTGGGGAGTCTTTCCCTTCCTAATCGCTAAACTGGAAACGAAACCACAAGGAGCAGCTGGCGAAAACGAAGAAAAGAAGCAGAGAACCTAACATAAGAGAACCATCAGCTAGTCTACTCCTTCTTTCACTTCAAACACAAGATAGATTTCACCCTTGCTGTTCAGACCCAAAGCCATCAGAAGATATATCCCTCTACAGCTTCTTCCTCCGTTTTTTCCTTTTATTTCTTCACTGCTCTAGTCCCGGGATCCAAGGCACCCAACATCTTCTTGCTCCAAGCACATCCTTCGCGACTTTCTCCAGTAGCTTAGCACAGAAAACCAACCGGTCCTTAACATCCTCCTCCACCTGCAAAGAACTCTAATAGTGAATATAATAGCAAATTTTGAAAATCATTGCACAAGGTTCATCATGCCATTTTTTTTAATTTCCAAATACTCCATAGGACAGAGGCAATCCCTACAGCAAGCATTTCTCCCCCCCCCCCCCTCCCCAAAAAAAACCTTTTAACCAGGTTGAAATGCAATGGTCAGCTGATTCAAATTGGAAAGTTAAACCAAATGTACACGTGACCACATTCCAAATGTAACTAGCTAAAGGGAAGCAGAAAAGGAGATGTGTGATATACTAATTGCATCCACAGAAAGACACGGTTTCTCACACTTCCCCCCTATATGTATAAGAACATCTCTTGTTAAAATGCTTCCTTTAAGCACTAGCCGCAAAAAGGTTTTTTATTCTGAGTGGTATCTTGACTTTCCACATAAATTTGTAAGGGACCACACCATTGAATTGCATTACTGAATAAAAAGATTTAACTGAAAAAGAGCCTGAATTTGTTAACTTCCATATTAACTTATCAGGTTCATCTTTCAGAGCCACACTTTCTAGCAATTTTTTTAATGCATCCCATTGCTCTTTAAGCACCCCAACCATTGCTCTTCTAAATCGAAGCCCATTGACTCCTTTGTCAAAAACATCTTGAACTGTTACATTCTTGTTTGTGGAAACAGAGAAAAGTCTAGGAAAACTCTTGGCTAGGCAAGATGTGCCTATCCAGTGATCTTCCCAGAAACTTGTCCTCCTTCCATCAGCAACATGCACCCGACAACATTTCCAGAAAAGATGTCTTATCTCCATTAAACCATGCCAGAAATGGGAGTCACCATTCTTCGCCACAGCCTGACAGAGGGTTTGTTTTTGGGCCGGAGATACTTTTTTTAAGAATTTTTTGCCACATTCCATCTTCATTGAAAAGTTTCCATAACCATTTAGAAAGTAAAGCAATATTCATTATTTCCAGGTCGAAAATCCCTAAACCCCCTTGATCTTTTGGCATACATACTGTCTGCCAATTCACCAAGTGATATTTTTTCTTGTCTTCATTATCATCCCAAAGTAAACCATTCCCGATTCTGTCCATTTTTTATTTTGTACCTTTGGGTATTATATAGAAGGAGAGCATGTACAAAGGGACACTGTATAATGAACAGTTTACCAAAATTACTCTTCCTCCCATTACCAGCATTTCCCTTGCCACGGTCCCAACTTATTTCTCATCTTCCCTTCAGTAGGGTCCCAATCTGAAATTTTCGATCTTTCTTGTTAATGGGCACACCCAGATTTTTCTTAGGTAGTAAGCCAGATTTACAAGTGAAGATTCTTTAAAACTAATCTCTCTCTCTCTCTCTCTCTCTCTCTCTCTCTCTCTCTCTGAAGCCTCTCCTAAACAATAAATGTCACTCTTTGGAAATTTATTTTTAGACCTAACATTTCTCCAAACAAACACAAGATGACCTTCAGGTTTCTAGCCTGTTCTAGATCATCTTCAAGAAGGATAATAGTGTCATATGCATACTGTAGAATTGATACTCCTTCTATTAGATCTATAGCTAGCCCAGTTAACAAACTACTCTCTATTGCCCTTTTTATAAAAACTACCAATATGTCAACAACAATGTCAAAGAGAAATGGGGAAAGGGGGTCCCCTTGCCTCAACCCTTGATGTGTTGAGAAATATGGCCCAATTTTCCATTATAATTGATCCCCACTTTGCCATTGGTTATAGTTTTCATGACTAGATCCATCAATTGAGTTGGGAACCCTTTTACCTCCATAGATTGATATAGGAAAGGCCATTTGACTTTATCAAAATATTTCTCAAAATCAATCTTGAAGAGGACCTCTGACTTTTTTGTGCACATCATTTAACACCTCATGTAGAACACTCACCCCTTACATTATGTATCTACCTTTAATGAAAGCTTTTTGATTTAACATGATAATTTTCCACATTACTTGAATAAGTCTTATGAAAGTTTGTTATAATTTTCCAGGGTTTTATAGAAGTCAGTGATGTATCCCTTAGATTTTCCTGACCATCTATTACCCCCTCATCCTGATGTAAACTGATAATCAAGGTTTTCCTCCTTCTACCATTTTCTTTGGACTGATAATATCTACTATTATTATCCCCTTTAAGTATTTTTTTCTTTCAATCTCTGTATCCATTTAATTTCTTCTTCCTTAATAATGTTCCTCAATTGGTCCTGAATTACATTTTTGGTAACTCTATGTTCCTGTGTAAGACCATAGAGTTCCCCTTTCTTATCAATTTCATCCAACCGACAAGCAATGTTTTTTCCTTTTTTTCCTATATTCCCCTTCTATATTTAAATTCCAGACTTTCAAAGTTTTCCTCATGCATTCAAGTATTTTTCACCATCGATCTATTTTCCTCTCCCCATGATATATTTTATTCCATACCCCACACACAACATCTTTCAAGTCAGTCCTCAGGAGCCAACAATTTTCAAATCTGAAAATTGGTGGTATTCGGGGACGGGCTCCTAATTTTTTGATTAGTATAGGGGTATGATCAGAAAGTTCACTAGGTAGAGTTGATGCACATACCAATGGAAAGTATTAATCCCATGATGGTGATACCAGAACTCTATCCAATAATTCATAGTTAGGATTTCCATGATTATTACACCAGGTAAATTTCATACTAGTAAGAGAAATTTCCATGAGCCCTCCTTGTTCAATAACAACATTCAATAAAGGACTCCATCTATTGTATCCTCCTGGTTTGTTTTTCTCACTTTCTTTCCTAGTCATGTTAAAATCCCCAGTTATTAGTATCGGATATGAGGACCCCCTAATGACATTTACCAATTCAATCAAGAAATTGGCTTTACATCTTGTTGGGCATCTCCATACACCATCACCAAGTTCCATGTGAAACTGTCTTCCTTACTAGCAATGATAAATGTAACAAAGTAGACTCCCATTTGTTTATCAATAACATCATAGGTTTCTTTATTGACCCCCAAAAGGATACCACCATATCTCCCCCTAGCAGGAATACCATCCCAGTGGAAATCATATCCACCACTTATTTCCTTAAGGAAATTAGCAGGATAGTCTTGCCTCACTTTTTCTTGTATCCCCAAAACATTTAATTTGAAATATTTGATACTCCGTCTAATATAAATTTTCTTGCTTTCCTCTCCAGTCCCCCTACTATTCCAAGTGAATCCACTAATAATTTTGTTATTTTCAATTTTTTTATTTCTTACACCCCACAAGAGTTTTGACAGGAGTACTACAATGTATCTCCTGCAAATTCTTCCTCTTTTTTTCCAACTCTATTTTTTCAAAGAAAATTGTGCAATCCTATTGTCTACAAAATTCTCACAATCCTCTTTTGCCAAATTGAGTATATCCATTAGTGCTTGGTCAACAACATCTTGCTGGTTGTCCATCACCAATGGGTTCTCATGGCTATCATCTGCCTATTTTCTATTTAAAAAATATTTTTCACTAGCTTGTTCTTGCCCTCTTATCAAAACCAGATTATTATCAATCAATCCAAAGAGGTTCCCAACTCAATCCCGACCTTACTAGCAATATCAAGAATACAGTGAGATTTTCTTGCAATGGTGGGTAAAGATGTTCCTTCTGATGAATGAAGATTGTTCATCATTGCCCTATTTTTTTTTGCTCTATCCATACTTGGAATATCACTTATAGGATCCAGCATGTTACTGAATCTGTTTCCATTAGCTTCCCAGCTTGGTCATTGAGGATTTTGGTGTTGATGCTTAGAGAAGAATCAAATTCTACAGCTATGTCATCTTCATCCCCAGAGAAATCAACCTTGTCTGCTCTATCCAGTCCCTCAGATGGGTCTCTCATGTATAAGTCAAATCCCCCTCATTGTCTCCAGTTTCCTCCACATTCCTAGCCGCCACTACTGTCTTTTTTCCTCCATCATTTACAACAACATCTTTTACTCCTTCTACCCTTATGTTTGGTGGCTTGTTTGTTTCCAAATATGAAACCATTGCTTTCTTTTTTGCTAGAGCAGCCACATCTAGTTCATTATGTATCTTTATTGCTTCTTCTCTTTCTTCCAGAGCTTTCCTAGTGTTTTCACTTGCTTGGATGTGTGGTTCTTTGTCAATCTCTTCATTTGTATCACTTATGTGTCTCTTAGCTTCTCTGTCTCCCATTTCCTGTGACAAGATATCCTCCATTTCATCAAAGTCTTGTATGTACTCTTCTTATGGTCTTAACCATCCTTCATCCACTACTTGCTCGACCTGAAAATAGATGTAGTAGATCATCAATTTTTGGTAGTGAGCTTTGCCATGGTATGAATGTTTTTGCGGTATACTACTCCAACCAAAATTATTATATCCCCATTCTTCCTGAAAGTATCCATATCAACCTCAATCACCTATCCCAAGGTAGATCCCACTTCACAGATTCCTTGGTAATTCTTAAGTGTGTTTGGAACTTTTTTTGCCCTGACCCAAAGTGTGTCAAGTTTCCCAACTGCCAGATTTTCATCTGACCACTACTTCACATTGATTTTGATGTGTGCACGCCTCAATGTGACCCAGTCATATATTGGCACTTCACTGATCCTTGCAACAGATGGGAAATTGACCAAGAAACACCCTGTAGAGACTTCTTTTGCCTGCCAGGTCCACTTCCATGGGTAGGTTCTCAACAGGCACATCACCAGTAATTCTTCATCCACTTCAAAGTCAACTTCCTGAAATTTAACAATTGCTATTGCCTTTCCTTTCTCTTCGGCTCCACATTCTGCTTTGCATGCTCAACAACAAAACAACAGAGATCAGGGCCTCCAAACCCAACTAGATTTGCAGTTGGTTTCTTATGCTTCAGCCAAGCACATCTTGCAGAAAGGTATCTTTTTCCACAGTTAACACATTCCACTTCCTTGGAGTAGTCTTCTGAAACATGTCATTTCTTCCCACATTTGTTGCATACCAGGCTATCTGTTTGTGTGATCTTCTTTGCTGCAAGGTCTATTTCAGAGCTTGATCCAACTTGGACCTGTTGAGTAGCACCGGAAGAGGCTACTGTTGTTGCAGAAACAGTGGGCCTCTCATTAGCATTTATGTTCTGTCCTGCAGAGATCCCCCTGAACCAGTTGATGCAGCTTTTCGTACATAGTTCCTGGCTTGGAGTTGTTCTCTTTCCCCATCTCTTCCTCCTCGAAATTGATTTCCTCCAAACTGCGACGAACTATACCGACCCCTGTTCAAATTGTTGAACTTCCCTGTCCTCCTCCAAAGTGATTCTATCCATTTGGAATTTGATTCCCTCCAAATTGACCTGGACGAGAGAAAGGGGGTGCTGGTAGTTGTTACCTCTGTATCCACTGAATTGATGATGTCTTCCAGCTCCACCACCTTCCCTGCCAAATTTTCATCCACCTCCATTGCCCTCATAGGCGATCTCCCATCTCCCCTGCGATTTCCGCCGCCTATGTCTTCTCTGGAACCCTAACCTTAGACTCTAGATCCCACCAGGTGTGAAATAGAACATCCAGATGCCCAAGGACAAATATCTTGGCTGGCGAAGGATATGTTGCCTTATGTGGACACGAGTTACTTTGTTTTCTTTCCCCTGGTGGGCCAGTGTAACATCCCAACTTTTCAAATCAATAAAGAAGATCAATTCCCCTTTCCCAAATTTTGGAGCCAACAAAAACTTAAATTGAATTGCTTTGTGTACATAGGGTGCATGCATGTATGTGGTGATCCTTGCCATGTTTGTTTGTTTAAAGTGTTGAGGATGTTTGCTAAACCCTAAACCCTACCCCATTTCAAAATCAAGGAGAAACAAAGAAAAATAAAAATAAAAGAAAAGTCATATGAGGGCATATAGCCATAATTGCAAATCTTGGCCTATGCCATTTTTACTTTAGCTAAATGGTTTGAAACCATTACTAAACTAAACTAAACACTCAATCAACCAAACACAATGACTTTTGGTCAAAGAAAATGAAAAACCCTAACACATGTGATAATGGTCACTTGTGACAATTTTAACATGATACCCACTTTGGACCCCTGTGGTTATTATTTTCTAAACCAAACCTTCTCATCTTTTTGCACAGATCTATAGTACTCATAAAAGTGAACCAATTGATGTTGACCAATCTTGCTGGTTCATTTTCAAATTCTTATTTTAAGCATTCAAAGTGGCAACTTTGAAACAGATTATAGATCATACCAAATTTGAATTTCACAAAACCAACTCCATTTTCCAAACCAACACATCACTAAGTGCCAAACATTATTTGACTCACACCCCATAAAAGAGGTTGGCAAAATTTCAAATTCAAATTTCATGCGGCCATTCTGTCGAGCACATGGTGTGCACTATTTGACTATGAGCACACACTCTATTATCCTTTGGATTTTAGACTAAACCATCCATGCTTGTGTCATCCTTGAGGTTACCTTGCATCCCCTGGACCAAACCATGCCATTGCTTCAATGATCAAAGGAGATACTTGACCAAACCATCACCATGCCGTGCACTCATGACCTCACCATGCCAACTCCATCTCCACTCCTCTCTGGTTGACCTCACCATGTCCTGTAGACTCCCCTCTCTCTTCTAGACCCGCTGGTACTCGCCGTTGGCGAAGGAGAAGTGTGCAACGACCTGGCCAGGACGTGCCCACGACGCCCAGTGACGCCAGAGCGTGCACGGACACGACCCAGAGCGCGCCAGAGCCTAATGCCGCCCCGCTGACATAGCCCTCGCCTCGCCATCAGTGCCCGCCAGGAGAGTCTCCACGACACCAGGAACGCGCCAGACAACCCCTCTCTCTCCCTCGTGCCCTGTCGCTGTCGTCCTCATCGCCGACGTCCGCCACGTGACTGCAGCACTCGTCACCTTTGGAACTGCTCCTGACCACCATTTGTTGTGCAATCACGCGCGTCTCGATCGCCATGACCTCAGGAACAGCGCCGCGTCCTTGCCTTGCCCCTTCACAGCCCAGAACGCCATCGCCATGCTCGCCACCGTGAACGCCCGCAACACCTCGTCGCCCCTATAAATAGAGGCCTCTCCTGCATGAATTCTCCACACCAATCTCCTTCCCTCTCCTCACTGAGCCTCCTCGAGCAAGCCCTTGTCCCAATTTAGCCCGTAGCCCCTCAATCGATCGCCGGAGTACCACGGAGCCGCCACAGAAGAAGCCGAAGCTTGGAGCCACCCCAAGAGCTGTCGCGACCACCAGGAGCCTCGCCGTCGTCGACAACGTCGATCTACGTCAACGCCGACCATCGCCGGACGTCCGGTGAGCCGCCAACCCCCTAGGCTCGCCGCCATTAGGGTTCGATCTCGTCGGAGACGACGATGACCATCGGCCGTTCGATCTCTGTCTAATCCTACGATCCACAGCTAGCGTACCGTTTCAGTGTGTTATGAGCCGCTGACAGCGGGACCCACTATCAGGCAGCTCACGCGTGCGAGACGCGCAGCTGCGCTGGCCCGTTTCTTTTTCTCTCTCTGGCCCAGTTTCGTTTCCCGCCAAAGCCCAATGGTTTGAATTCTGTTATTTCATTTAAATCAAATTTCAATACTGATGCTGTGTTCAAAATTGAATAAAACCAAATCTACAAATCCAATTGAGTTGATTCCAATTTTGGGAGAAAGTAGATGAAATTATCTAGCAAACCCCACTGGTCTCAAACCCTAGTTCATTATATATCACTTGCAATAAAAATAACAAGGCAGTGCCTTTTCAAAATTCAAACATTTATTAGAAATCAACCATAATGAATTTTGAGGTGATTCCAGTTCTCATAATTCACATTTCAAAAACTCTGTTTGATTATGCAAAAATATGACATAGTTGTTTCATATGATCATGGGCTAGATTCAAATAATGGCTATGTAGTCATTTCTGGCCCATTTAAATTATTCAAATTTAGTATTTCAAATCTATGAGATGTAGCATCTCATTTAAATCACTTTCCCAAGTAATACAATGTGAGGTAATGACTTTAGTTTCATGGCCTCATATTCTCTTATTTGAGGATATTAAATTTTAGTAATTTTCAATGAGAGGAAATTATTTTCCTAACACTAAATAAGAAAACCCTAGTATGATGTTGAGTGATGAATGTGATGATGATAGATCATCTTGAGTGAGCCATTAAGGCTAAGTAGTCTCCTTAAGTATTGTTTGGTGATTGTTACCTCGTATCCGTTTATAGACGCTAGTACCGAAGGCTACGAGGAGGAGGAGGTCTTCTATGAAGAAGAGGAGGAACACTTTGATCAATACACCAACCAAGGCAAGCTCTACTAATTCCAAGCTACTAGTGCAAGATACCATGGCACTAGTATTGTTGTTTAAGTTTTATTCTTCCAAGTCCAAGTCTTTATTTTTGCAAGCTTTTACTTTTGTTACCAAGGCTTACTTGTTGGAGTTAATTCTTGTCTAAGTATAGAGTACCACAAGAGAGTCAAACTTAGCCTAGAAGAGCTAAAATGTAGATAGCACCCCTCATGATTAGTTGCTAGTGCTAAATCTAAAATTGAATACTCTAGATGGGAACTTGTGAAACAAATGACTTTGAAAACCTCAGGATGATGAATCATTCTATTGAAAGTGTTGAAAGTGAGTATGACTTTGAATGACATTGTGAAGTTGACAAAAACTGATGGTTGGGTTCAGATGCGATACAATTCCAATTTTAGAGTACCCCCACAATACCTGATCATGGGTAAGGCTTTAGCTGGAAATTTATGTATCTTAGTATGGGTTCCCTCTGAACAAGCGTCATAGAGATTATGCTGAGGCTGCCTCCGTTGAAAGTGAAATGACGTGAAAAAGAGTTGAATGTCCTACCCAAGCCCTGTGCAGTTCCTAGGATGGCAGTTGCCATCACTAGGAGCCAAGCTCATAGGAGAGGTGCCTATACTAGATTATGTAAGTGAAAGGTTAATGGTTGATGATCCGCATACTGAGTTATGATGATTCAGGGCTATCCCTGACGGATGTAATCAAAAGTTGTGGGAAAAGAGTACGACCTCTGCAGAGTGTTAAACTATTCGAATAGCCGCGTCCGCGGTCATGGACAGTTGGATGGCCATACTGTTCCATTGTCAGATGTTTTCTAAAATGAATGGTGACTTATAGTATGACTTTGACTTGAATCACAACAGAGTTGTGGGAATGACACTAATGTTCCCACTTGAGTAAGTCTAGGTAAATAAAGAGTCTTGACTAGTAAGTGCTTATGAAATAAAACTGGCTTTGTGCAAATGAACCTAGAGCTTCTATTAGTATAGTTTGCGAGTACTTTAAAAGTACTATGGCTTTGTCCCTGGCTATTCAAATGGCCAGACTATGAAGAGGAGAACCAGTACCCGGAAGGTGGACAGCAGGATGTCTATGATACCTAGGACTACCTCCCGACGTCAAGCGTTGCCTGTGGAACAGATGGACCACTACTACGTATCTTCCGCTGTGTGTTATCTATTTGATCTTTAGATCAATTGTTGTATTAAGACTGGATCATGTGATCCTTTGATGTAAGACTATTTTGGTTTGTAATGAATGATGTGCTGTGATATGAACTTATTATGTCTCGCAAAAACAATCTTCCTGGGATTGCGATGTACGGCATAATAGGCATCTGGAATTAAAAATCCGGGTGTTGACAGCCAGGCCTTGGGCTTAGTAATTTATTTTTTGTCCCGCGACATGGAACAATTTTTATAGAGACTTTAATCCCTACAAAGCATTGGACATCATCCCCTGGCTTACTCCACAGCCGTTGACAAGCCTGTGGTATTGAGCTTCCTGTCGGCGGCCTAAGCAACACCAGAGCAGTATTCTCAATCCCTAGCGCTTGTCTTGATTCCACAAGAGGATCTAGGTTTTGTCCCATTAAATCTCTTAAAGGACTGCCCAAAAGCATTGGATCCGTTGCTAATTGTGGGGTATTGCAGACAACCAAAGACTGAGACCTTTGACTGAAAGATTTTAGGTTGAACAACATGCACTAATCTATCGAAAACCGAATGATACGTCTCAAACGTATCTATAATTTCTTATGTTCCATGCTACTTTTATGATGATACTCACATGTTTCATACACACTTTATGTCATTATTACGCATTTTCCGGCACTAACCTATTGACAAGATGCCGAAGAGCCGATTCGTCGTTTTCTCGCTGTTTTTGGTTTCGTAAATCGTACAAAGGAAATATTCTCGGAATTGGACGAAATCAACGCCCGTGGTCTTATTTTTCCACGAAGCTTCCGAAGACCGAAGGGATTACGAAGTGGGGCGACGGGGCGCCGACACCACAGGGCCGCGCGGCCTGGGTGGGGCCCGCGCCGCCCTTTGGTGTGGGGCCCCCGCGCCGCCTCCAACCCTGCCCTTCCGCCTACTTAAAGCCTTCGTCGCGAAAACCCCGGTACCGAGAGCCACGATACGGAAAACCTTCCAGAGACGCCGCCGCCACCAATCCCATCTCGGGGATTCGGAGATCGCCTCCGGCACCCTGTCTGGAGAGGGGAATCATCTCCCGGAGGACTCTTCATCACCATGATCGCCTCCGGATTGATGTGTGAGTAGTTCACCCCTGGACTATGGGTCCATAGCAGTAGCTAGATGGTTGTCTTCTCCTCATTGTGCTATCATGTTAGATCTTGTGAGCTGCCTATCATGATCAAGATCATCTATTTGTAATGCTACATGTTGTGTTTGTTGGGATCCGATGAATATGGAATACTATGTCAAGTTGATTATCAATCTATCATATATGTGTTGTTTATGTTCTTGCATGCTCTCCGTTGCTAGTAGAGGCTCTGGCCAAGTTGATACTTGTAACTCCAAGAGGGAGTATTTATGCTCGATAGTGGGTTCATGCCTCCATTGAATCCGGGACAGTGATGGAAAGTTCTAAGGTTGTGGATGTGTCTGTTGCCACTAGGGATAAAACATCAATGCTTTGTCTAAGGATATTTGTGTTGATTACATTACGCACCATACTTAATGCAATTGTCTCGTTGTTTGCAACTTAATACCGGAAGGGGTTCGGATGATAACCTCGAAGGTGGACTTTTAGGCATAGATGCATGCTCGGATAGCGGTCTATGTACTTTGTCGTAATGCCCCGATTAAATCTCATAGTAGTCATCGTGATATGTATGTGCATTGTTATGCCCTCTCTATTTGTCAATTGCCCAACCGTAATTTGTTCACCCAACATGCCATTTATCTTATGGGAGAGACACCACTAGTGAACTGTGGACCCCGGTCCATTCTTTACATCCGAAATACAATCTATCGCAAACTCGTTATTTACTCGTTCTTCGCAAACAAACATCATTTTCCACACCATACGTTTAATCCTTTGTTTACAGCAAGCCGGTGAGATTGACAACCTCACTCGTTAAGTTGGGGCAAAGTATTGTGATTGTGTTGTGCGAGTTCCACGTTGGCGCCGGAATCCCCGGTGTTGCGCCGCACTACACTCCGCCACCAACAACCTTCACGTGTTCCTTGACTCCTACTCGGTTCGATAACCTTGGTTTCTTACCGAGGGAAAACTTGCCGTTGTACGCATCACACCTTCCTCTTGGGGTTCCCAACGGACGTGTGTCAACTACACGCCAAGCAAGAATTTTTCTCGGCGCCGTTGCTCGGGAAATCAAGACACGCCGCAAGGGGAGTCTCCCACATCCAATCTCTTTACTTTGTTTTTGTCTTGCTTTACTTTACTTTATTTACTGCTTTGTTTGCTCTCTATATCAAAAATACAAAAAAATTAGTTACTAGCTTTACTTTATTTACTGTCTTGTTTGCGTTCTCCATATTAAAAACACACAAAAAATTAGTTACTTGCATTTACTTTATTTAGTTTGCTTTATTTACTACTGCTAAAATGGGTACTCCTGAGAATACTAAGTTGTGTGACTTCACTAGCACAAATAATAATGATTTCCTATGCACACCTATTGCTCCACCTGCTACTACAGCAGAATTTTTTGAAATTAAACCTGCTTTACTAAATCTTGTTATGAGAGAGAAATTTTCTGGTGTTAGTTCTGATGATGCTGCTGCCCATCTTAATAATTTTGTTGAACTTTGTGAAATGCAAAAGTATAAGGATGTAGATGGTGACATTATAAAATTAAAATTGTTTCCTTTCTCCTTAAGAGGAAGAGCTAAAGATTGGTTGCTATCTTTGCCTAAGAATAGTATTGATTCATGGACTAAATGTAAGGATGCTTTCCTTGGTAGATATTATCCTCCCGCTAAAATTATATCTTTGAGAAGTAGCATAATGAATTTTAAGCAATTGGATAATGAACATTTTGCTCAAGCATGGGAGAGAATGAAATCTTTGGTGAAGAATTGCCCTACCCATGGACTAACTACTTGGATGATCATCCAAACCTTCTATGCAGGATTGAATTTTGCTTCGCGGAACCTATTGGATTCAGCTGCTGGAGGTACTTTTATGTCCATCACCTTAGGCGCGGCAACAAAGCTTCTTGATAATATGATGATCAATTACTCTGAATGGCACACTGAAAGGGCTCCACAAGGTAAGAAGGTAAATTCCGTTGAAGAAACCTCCTCCTTGAGTGATAAGATTGATGCTATTATGTCTATGCTTGTGAATGGTAGATCTAATGTTGATCCTAATAATGTTCCTTTAGCTTCATTGGTTGCTTAAGAAGAGCATGTTGATGTGAACTTCATTAAAAGTAATAATTTCAACAACAATGCTTATAGGAATAATTCTGGTAACAACTATAGGCCATATCCTTCTAATAATGGTAATGGTTATGGTAATTCTTATGGGAATTCTTACAACAATAATAGGAGTGTACCCCTGATCTTGAAGCCATGCTTAAAGAATTTATTAGTACACAAACTGCTTTTAACAAATCTGTTGAAGAAAA
Organism: Lolium rigidum; assembly: GCF_022539505.1. Lineage (NCBI taxonomy): Eukaryota > Viridiplantae > Streptophyta > Magnoliopsida > Poales > Poaceae > Lolium > Lolium rigidum. The sequence continues at coordinate 51,469,638 of NC_061512.1, read as the reverse complement.
GCTTGATAAAATTGATATTCTTGCTTCTAAGGTTGATAGTCTTGCCTCTGATGTTGATCTTTTAAAATTGAAAGTTATGCCTAATGAAGATAAACATATTAAGTCATTTGCTACAGCAAACGCCATCCAAGTTCGAATTAATGAAAATATTAGATTGATGGCTGAATTGCATGCTAGGTGGGAAAGAGAAGAAAACGAAAAACTTGCTAAAGAGAATAATGTAGCTAAAGTTTGGACTATTACCACCACTAGTAATGTTAATGCTTCACATGTTGCTACACCCCCTACTATGAATGGTAAAATAATTGGTGTTGGCAATGATTCTACTCCTAGTGCAAAGCGTGCAAAATTGCCTGAAACTGCTAAAACTGCTGAAACTGTTTGTGATAAAACTGCTGAAAATTTTCAAAATATTGGGGACAATGATCCCATTGCTGTAGATCATAATGGTTTAGATTTTGATGATTGTCATATTTCTGAATTTATAAATTTCTTACAAAAACTTGCTAAAAGTCCCAATGCTAGTGCTATAAATTTGGCCTTTACAGAACATATTACAAATGCCCTCGTAAAAGCTAGAGAGGAGAAACTAAAACTTGAAACTTCTATTCCTAGGAAGTTAGAATATGTTTGGGAGCCCATCATTAAGATGAAGGTCAATGATTTTGATTGTAATGCTTTATGTGATCTTGGTGCAAGTATTTCTATTATGCCTAAGAAAATCTATGATATGCTTGACTTGCCACCATTGAAAAATTGTTATTTGGATGTTAATCTTGCTGATCATTCTATAAAGAAACATTTGGGGAGGATTGATAATGTTCGCATTATGGTTAACAATAACCTTGTCCCCGTCTTGGATATTGAATGCAATGCATCTTGTCCCATTATATTGGGAAGACCTTTTCTTCGAACTGTTGGTGCTATTATTGATATGAAGGAAGGGAATATTAAGTATCAATTTCCTCTCAAGAAAGGTATGGAACACTTCCCTAGAAAGAGAATGAAGTTACCCTATGATTCTATTATTAGAACAAATTATGATGTTGATGCTTCATCTCTTGATAATACTTGATTCACACTTTCTGCGCCTAGCTGAAAGGCGTTAAAGAAATGCGCTTATGGGAGACAACTCATTATTTTACTTCTGCACTTTTATTTTATATTTGAGTCTTGGAAGTTTTTACTACTGTAGCAACCTCTCCTTATCTTTATTTTATTGCATTGTTGTGCCAAGTAAAGTCTTTGATAGTAAAGTCAATACTAGATTTGGATTACTACGCAGAAACAGATTTCTCACTGTCACGAAATTGAGCAGCCCCTTCTGTAGGTAATTTATAAAAATCTTCCAATTTACGTGCGTGATCCTCAGATATGTACGCAACTTTCATTCAATTTGATCATTTTCATCTGAGCAAGTTAAGTGCCCCAGAAAAATTCATCTTTACGGACTATTCTGTTTTGACAGATTCTGCCTTTTATTTCGCATTGCCTGTTTTGCTATGTTTGATGGATTTCTTTGTTCCATTAACTTTCAGTAGCTTTGTGCAATGTCCAGAAGTGTTAAGAATGATTATATCACCTCTAAATATATGAATTTTCGATTATGCACTAACCCTCTAATGAGTTTGTTTTGAGTTTGGTGTGGAGGAAGTTTTCAAGGGTCAAGAGAGGAGGATGATACAATATGATCAAGAAGAGTGAAAATTCTAAGCTTGGGGATGCCCCCGTGGTTCATCCCTGCATATTTTAAGAAGACTCAAGCATCTAAGCTTGGGGATGCCCAAGGCATCCCTTCTTCATCGACAACTTATCAGGTCACCTCTACTGAAACTATATTTTTATTTCGTCACATCTTATGTGCTTTACTTGGAGCGTCTGTATGTTTTTGTTTTTGTTTTTGTTTGAATAAAATCGGATCCTAGCATTCTTTGTTTGGGAGAGAGACACGCTCCATCGTTGCATATGAACACATGTGTTCTTAGCTTTACTTTTAATGTTCATGGCGAAGGTTGAAACTCGCTTCGTTCATTGTTATATGGTTGGAAACAGAAAATGCCTCATGTGGTAATTGGTATAATGTCTTGAATAATTTGATACTTGGCAATTGTTGTGCTCATATAGATCATGTTTAAGCTCTTGCATCATGTACTTTGTACCTATTAATGAAGAACTACATAGAGCTTGTTAAAATTTGGTTTGCATGATTGGTCTCTCTAGAGTCTAGATATTTTCTGGTGAGGTGTTTGAACAACAAGGAAGACGATGTAGAGTCTTATAATGCTTGCAATATGTTCTTATGTAAGTTTCGTTGTACCGTTTTATACTTGAGTTTGCTTCAAACAATCTTGCTAGCCTAGCCTTGTATTGAGAGGGAATTCTTCTCGTGCATCCAAATCCTTGAGCCAAAAACTATGCCATTTGTGTCCACCATACCTACCCACTACATGGTATTTCTCTGCCATTCCAAAGTAAATTACTTGAGTGCTACCTTTAAAATTCTATTCTTTGTCTTTGCAATATATAGCTCATGGGAAAATAGCCTAAAAAACTATTGTGGTAAAGAATATGTACTTATGTATCTTATTTCTTAATAAGTTGCTTGTTGAGCGGTAACCATGCTTCTGGGGACGCCACCAACTATTACACCTTTGTTGAATATCATGTGAGTTGCTATGCATATTCGTCTTGTCTGAAGGAAGGGTGATTTATCATGATCAAATGGTTTGAGTATGCATATTGTTAGAGAAGAACATTGGGCCGCTAACTAAAGCCATGATCCATGGTGGAAGTTTCAGTTTGGACAATTAATCCTCAATCTCTTATGAGAATATTATCTGTTGTTGAATGCTTATGCATTAAAAAGGAGTCCATTATCTGTTGTCTATGTTGTCCCGGTATGGATGTCTAAGTTGAGAATAATCAAAAACGAGAAATCAAATGCGATCTTTCTCCTTAGACCTTTGTACGAGCGGCATAGAGGTGCCCCTTTGTGACACTTGGTTGAAACATATGTTATGCAATGATAATCCATGTAAATCCAAGCTAATTAGGACAAGGTGCGGGCACTATTGGTAATCTATGCATGAGGCTTGCAACTTATAGGATGTCTTATACATAACACATATGATTTATTACTACCGTTGACAAAATTGTTTCTATGTTTTCAAAATGAAAAGCTCTAGCACAAAAATAGTAATCCATGCTTCCCTCTGCGAAGGCCTATCTTTTACTTTATGTTGAGTCAGTTTACCTACTTCTTTCTATCTTAGAAGCAAACACTTGTGTGAACTGTGTGCATTGATTCTTACATGTTTACCTATTGCACTTGTTATATTACTTTGTGTTGACAATTATCCATGAGATAAACATGTTGAAGTTGAAAGCAACTGCTGAAACTTATATCTTCCTTTGTGTTGCTTCAAAGCTTTCTACTAAGAATTTATTGCTTTATGAGTTAACTCTTATGCAAGTCTTATTGATGCTTGTCTTGAAAGTATTATTCATGAAAAGTCTTTGCTATATGATTCAGTTTGTTATTCATTGTCTTTACCATTGATTCGAATCGATGCATTCATCTCATATGCTTTACAATAGTATTGATCAAGATTATGATAGCATGTCACTTCAGAAATTATCCTTGTTATCGTTTACCTACTCGAGGGCGAGTAGGAACTAAGCTTGGGGATGCTTGATACGTCTGAAACGTATCTACAATTTCTTATGTTCCATGCTACTTTTATGATGATACTCACATGTTTTATACACACTTTATGTCATTATTATGAAGGGATTCGTTGCATAGAAAACAAAAAAGTTCCTACCGCGAGAACGCAATCCAAGCCAAGATGCAATCTAGAAGATGGGAGCAACGAGGGGATGAACGAGACTAACCCTTGAAGATTTCCAAAGCCTACAAGAGGAGGCTCTCGTTGCTGCGGTAGACGATCACTTGCCGCTTTCAAAAGCGCGTAGAAGATCTTGACGGTGCCACAATCGGGCAGCACCTCCGTACTCGGTCACACGTTCGGTGTTGATGAAGACGACGTCCTTCTCCCCGTTCCAGGCGGGCAGCGAAGTAGTAGATCCTCCTCGGAATCCCGGCAGCACGACGGCGTGGTGGCGGTGGTGGTGGAGAACTCCGGCAGGGCTTCGCCTATGCGCTGCGGGAGTATTATGTGGAGGAGGAGAGGCTAGGGTTTGGGGAGAGGGGGTGGCTAGGGCGCCAGCCATGGGCAGCCCTAGGTGGTGCGGCCAAGAGTGGCTGCCCCTCCCTCTTCTCCTCATTATATAGGTGGAAATCCCCAAGAGTTGTAGTCCAAGTCTTCGAATAAGACCCCAACAACAAAACCTCCCATAGGTGAGAAACCTACTCAAGGAGGGAGTCCTACCCAAGGTGGGACTCCCACCTTTCCTTTAGGTGGGGTGGCCGGCCACCTATGGTGGAGTCCACCTGGGACTCCACCCTTTAGGGTTTGGCTGGTCATGCAAGGTGGAGTCCCTCCGGGACTCCACTTTCCATGGTGATTTCTTCCGGACTTTTCTAGAACTTTCTAGAACCTGCCATAAATGCACCGGATCATTTCCAAACTTGGAATATGACTTCCTATATATGAATCTTATTCTCCGGACCATTCCGGACCTCCTCGTGATGTCCTGGATCCCATCCGAGACTCCGAACAAAACTTTGAACTCCATTCCTTATTCCATATCTACTTAAACGATATCAAACCTTAAGTGTGTCACCCTACGGTTCGCGAACTATGTAGACATGGTTGAGACCTCTCTCCGACCAATAACCAATAGCGGGATCTGGAGATCCATGGCTCCCACATATTCAACGATGACTTAGTGATCGAATGAACCATTCACATACGATACCAATTCTCTTTGTCACGCGATATTTTACTTGTCCGAGGTTTGATCATCGGTATCTCTATACCTTGTTCAACCTCATCTCCCGACAAGTACTCTTTACTCGTACCGTGGTATGTGGTCTCTTATGAACCATTCATATGCTTGCAAGCTATTTAGACGACATTCCACCGAGAGGGCCCGGAGTATATCTATCCGTCATCGGGATGGACAAATCCCACCGTTGATCTATATGCCTCAACTCATACTTTCCGGATACTTAATCCCACCTTTATAACCACCCATTTACGCGAGTGGCGTTTGATGTAATCAAAGTACCTTTCCGGTATAAGTGATTTACATGATCTCATGGTCGAAAGGACTAGGTAACTATGTATCGAAAAGCTTATAGCAAATAACTTAATGACGTGATCTTATGCTACGCTTAATTGGGTGTGTCCATTACATCATTCATATAATGACATAACCTTGTTATTAATAACATCCAATGTTCATGATCACGAAACCATGATCATCTATTAATCAACAAGCTAGTTATACAAGAGGCTTACTAGGGACTCCTTGTTGTTCACATAACACACATGTATCAATGTTTCGGTTAATACAATTATAGCATGGTATGTAAACATTATCATAAACACAAAGATATATTATAATAACCATTTTATTATTGCCTCTTGGGCATATCTCCAACAGTCTCCCACTTGCACTAGAGTCAATAATCTAGTTTACATATGTAAAGATATAACACCTTGGCCTTCCGGAGCTTTATCATGTTTTGCTCACGGGAGAAGTTTTAGTCAACGGATCTGACATGCTCAGAAACGTATGTATTTTGCAATTCATTTGCGTCTCAACGCATCACTCATTTTCTAAATGATTCGGCATTAAATATGTTTGGTCTTCTGGTGGAACCTTAATTCCGCGGTCTGAAATATGTCACTAATATTGTCATACACAATATAGCTTCAAAGTTCTGACACTATCGGAACTACACCAAGTTCTCAAAGAACCTCTTGATTTAACATCCTCAGTCATTGTCAAAACAATGACATACTCTGCCTTCGTTTGTAGAATCCGTCACAATATTTAGAACTCTTCTAAATCTAGCATAGACAACTTCTAGCTCATTGTGCTACCTTTTAAACAACACTTAGTCTAATTTGAGATTGAAATTTTCATTTTTATATGTGACAAAACAAATATCGGTGCAACACCTTACAGCGATTTGTTTGTCATTTCTCCATACAAAACTATATATATATCCTTGGTTCTTCTTAAGTACTCAAGAATATTCTTACTGTTTTTCAATGATTATCATATGAATCATTCTGGTACATGCTCATAACATTTTTAGAGCACAGGACATCTGATTGTGTACATTTTATTCGTGATCTATAATCACTCATGTGTTTTTACTCATTGAGTGTCAGACACACTCAAGTCTTGTTAAACTTTCACATGACAAGAACATTTTCTTAATATTTCTATATTGAACTACTTCAATATCCATTCTATGTACTTTGACTTAAACTTTATTATGTGCTTCAATCTATCTTCATAGATCTTGACACTAGATTTGTTTCAGTCCATATCCTTTCATTGAAGTTAATTTCTCAATGAAACCTTTTTAATCAAGTATATAATTACATCATTTATAACCAACTATATGTCATCTACATAAAGTATTATAAATATGTCTCAGCGCTCCCACTTAATTTCTTGCAAATGCAAGCCTCTTCATCGTCTCTGATGAAATCAAAAACTCTTTGACTATTTCATCTGGTGAAGATTCCAACTCCGCGATACTCACTTCATCCAATTGAAGTTCGTATACCTATCTAGTATTCCACGGACCAGCAAAACTCTTGGTTGTATCTTGTATACACCTTTACTACACACTTCTGTTAAGTAATGTATTTTGCCATCCTACTAGCATATCTCATAAAAGAAATATGTAGCGATTACTAGAATAATCCTCATAGACTATAAGCATTGCTACGGAAGATCTAATCTTATCGTAGTCAACTCTTTGAACTTTGTCGTAAACAACTTTTCGACAAGTCGAGCTTCTTCAAGGATATTTCATCCAAGTCCATCAATTCTATAGATCCATTTACTTTCAAAAAGTATTTATCTATCTTGGATTTCATGGCGTATAGCCATTTTAACGGAGTCAGGGCCCATCATAACTTCTTTGTTTGTAGTTGGTTTATCATTGTTCAAAATCAATCCTTTGTCCACAAATCATTTATTTGATCACAAAGTAAACCATACCTACAAGGTTCAATATGTACTTCGATCTCCATGGCTAAAACACTTTGTAGTCATGGGAGCCATGATCGTCGTGGCCGCTTCCGGAACCATTTCCGATGCTGTACTACTCTGATCATTTTGCTCAGGTTCATAAACCTTATCAAGTTCTATTGTCCTCCCACTCAAATACTTCGCTAGAAAACAATTTCTTGGAAATAAGCAAGTAACATTAACAAACACTTTTGTCTTTTACTTCATAGTGGAAAGAATTCCCTATCAATTCTTTGGGATAACCAACAAAGACATTGATCCGATTTTGGTTGTAAACTTATTTACTTATGCTATGCATACCAAAATTTAAGAAAAGACTATTAGGTTTCATACCCATGTCATAACTCGTATGATGTCATTTCAACGGATCATGATGATGCTCTATTTAGTGTAAAAGCGGTAGTCTCTAAAGCATAATCCACAAAAATATAATGGCATTAATATTTTATCTCATCATTCATCCAACAAGGTTTGGATACATCTCTCGGATACTTCATCATCACTATGATACTCCAAGAAACATGAGTTGTAGAACAATTTCATAACTCTCTTAGATGTTCACTAAAACTCGTAATTCAAATATTTCCACCATGATCCAATCATGGATATTTGATTTTTCTATTACGATGATTTCCACTTCATGCTGAAATTTATTTGAATCTATTCAAATGTTTCAAACTTCTTCCTTATTGAATATATCTACACATATATACTCAATTCATCGTTGGAAGTTTTCATGAAGTAGAAGAATCTCCCGCACACAACTATGCCCAGTGAATCACATACATCATCATGTATTTTTCCACTAAGTTAGTTGCCCGTTCAACTCTTGGCCTATGAACGGTATTTTAGTCATTCTCTTTAGAAAAGATTTGCAAGCGTCAAACGATTCAAAAATCAAATGACTCCAAAAATCCATTTGCATGGAGTTCCTTCATGCGTTCCTTTCTAACATGACCTAAATGGCGGTTCCACAAATAAGTGGAATTCAAATCAATTGCCTTATGGCATTTTAGCGTCAGTGTTATGTATGTGTGTTTCACCATTAAGATTTATAATAACTTATCCATCGTACATGGAGTAATGTCATAATTTGAACAACTCATTGTTTTCATTTGACCAGAGCAAAATAACAATTATTAAGTTCTTTATTATAAATTCTAAGGGCTAGATAGAATGCCAACGATGAACATAATAACACTTTATTTTTGTTCCAGACGTGCATTCCTATCATATTCCTTGTCAGTCACTTAGGCCATTGTATTCTTGTATTGCGTTGTTTTGTATGACACTTCATACCAACCAATATGGTACTAATACCCAAGAATTTCATTGTGTGACCTAACTAGGAATACAACCATAACATGTATATCATTTATATACACCTGAGCTAGACTTTCTAGTCTTTTCTTTCTTTCTGCCAATAATCTTTTGTAATTTCTCTTTTAGCTTTCCTCATTATTCAGAAAACACTTCAACATCATTAACTTCTAGGTTTGTTGGTCAAATACCAATAACCTTGAGGTTCTTACTTTGAAGTTGATCATCATATGACAAGTGTTCCAGATTTCACTATTAGTAACTTTGTAATATGATGAACAATTTCACTCATAATTTTATCCATTATATCATGATGACTTTCCGAGACCATGTCTGTACATGCTAGGCTCGTAAAGTTTAACCTTAGTATTCGCATGTGCAAATCTGGCTTGCACCCGTTGTATGCACACGTAGAATCTATAACACCCGATCATCACGTGATGCTTCGATACGACGAGTCTTAGCAACGGTGCATACTAAGGACGATCACTTCATGGATATGCGAATATTGTTAGTGCCCCAATAGTTGGAGGATTGGGACGCCTTGCGTCTTCAACCTTCGTACATTCCCATAAAACTTATGAGTTTATGTAGTCTCACCAAATTATACTCTATCATCTTGCAATAAGGTCTTAGATATCACATATATCTCATACCTTGATTATTTCTGAAAACTAAATTTTCAGCTCCTTACTTTTCAAACAGATTTGAACTTCAAGTTTCACGGAGACAAGATAACTTTAGGTACTAATTGAAACCATAGCTCTTTGAATCAACAATGTGAGGTTTACTAAAAGTTTGCAATAGGACTTAATCATTTCTTGATTCTTTAACAATACGGTACCAGTCCGTAAAGTTTCTTGTCGGACTTAACAGTATTTCTATCTCAATTACAAGACTAGCGCATGGTAGAAAACGGATGCCAATACTACAAAATTAATTCAAAATACTACTCGGACTATGTTTATGATAATTAGTTCATGTTTTAATCTAATTACTAATGAACTCCCACTTAATACAACATCCCTCATAGTTGTTAAGTGGTACACGATCCAAATCCACTACACCAAAACCGATCATCACGTGAGATGATGTAGCTTCAATGGTGAACATCAACATGTTGATCATATCATCCATATGACTCGTGTTCAACCTTTCGGTTTCCGTTGTCCCGAGGCCATGTCCGTACATGCTAGGCTCGTCAAGCAAACCCAAGTATTCCGCGTGTGCAACATGGCTTACACCCGTTGTATGTGAACGTTGAGTCTATCACATCCGATCATCACGAGATGCTTCGAAACGACGAACCGTGCAACGGTGCATACGAGGGGAGAACACTTTATTATCTTGATATTAATGTGAGGGATCATCTTATAATGCTACCGTCGCGTTCTAAGCAAAATAAGATGCATAAAGGATTAACATCACATGCAATTCATATGTGATATGATATGGCCCTTTAGTCTTTGCGCCTTCGATCTTCATCTCCAAAGCACGGACATGATCTCCATCATCAACGGGCATGATCTCCATCATCGTCGGCGTAGCGTCAAGGTCCATGGCGCCGTCTTCATGGTTGTTCACCTCATGTAGCAACTATTACAACTACTTTGAAATACTACTCAACATGAAATTTAAAGACAACCATAAGGCTCCTGCCGGTTGCCACAATACAATAATGATCATCTCATACATATTCATCATCACATCATGGCCATATCACATCACCAAACCCTGCAAAAACAAGTTAGACGTCTCTAATTTGGTTTGCATATTTTACGTGGTTTAGGGTTTTGATGACCCACAAGTATAGGGGATCGCAACAGTCTTCGAGGGAAGTATTACCCAATTTATTGATTCGACACAAGGGGAGGTAAAGAATACTTATAAGCCTTAACAACTGAGTTGTCAATTCAGCTGCACCTGGAAAAGCACTAGCAACGTGGGTGATGTGAAAGTAGCAAGTGATATGAGAGCAATAGTAAC
>NC_061512.1:51417081-51459050 GCF_022539505.1 Lolium rigidum | reverse complement strand
CAAGCATCATTATTAATAGCAATAGGAGAAGGCAAGTTTGCATGCTCTTTTAGATACGAATTTATAAGTTTCTCATGCGATTCGGTGAGTTTAGTGAGAGAACTATCAATGACCCTTGAGCCCTTTTTGAGTTGCTCAAAATCCTCAAGGAGTTTAGCATTAACAAACACAAGCTTATCATTTTTTATCTTTAGTTCATTTGCCATCTCAAGAGCTCTATCATGGTTTTCCTTTTCTCTAGACAATTCTAGAGGAAAGGTCTCCTCAAGAGCTTCCTTGGTGGTTTGTTCTTCTTCAAGTTCATCCTTTAGGGATGCCACATCATTGGCATACTCACATTCAAGAGCACCCTTTTTATCAATGGTGTTCTCATGCATCCAAATAAGTTTTTGGCTCTCAATAGCGGTAGTCAAGATTTCAAAGAAGTGAGAGCAAGCAATTTTATCTTTGCAAATAACCTTGAAAACACTCTTACCCTCATCGCGTAGAGAGACAACCCAATCATCTTCTTCACATTCATCCTCATCCTTATCCCCACGAGAAATATTAGGTTCCATGGTAGGAGGTACCGTGGAACCCTTGGCCATAAGGCATATATGAGAACCGTGAGATAAAGATGAGGAGTTACTTGAGGCTCCTTTCAAGATCTTGTCTTGACCAATAGAATCTTTGGTTTCCTCTACATTGTTAGCCACACAACAACTAGAGGAAATAGAAGCATTTTTATCATGGCCACAAGACAAATCAAGCATATCATCATGAGATTTATTCAAGCAACTTACACATGATATGCAAGGACTATCAACACAAGCATGTAAATAATTTCTAGTGCTAGATGTGTTTAAGTCCGAAGATGAAGCATTGCAATGAGATAGAGATGAGGAATCATCAATAGTAAGCTCAATATCAATATTGCAATTTTCATCACCACTCACCATATCATTACCTTGTGTCTTACCACACTTTGGTGAAGTGGATGAAGATGAGAACTCATCACGGCCGGAAGTGCAAGCAATACAATCATCCTCAATAATATTGGACACATCATATTTGTCTTTAAGCATTGTCCATAATTCATGAGCGCTCCCAAAGGGCATGATTGAAGAAGTAACTACATTGCTCACAACAATGGAAAACACATGAGAAGCAAGAGCATCGAGGCAAGAGTTTTTCTCCTCCTCAAGAGATAAATTTTGAGGATCCTTAGGAGAAGAAAAACCCATGTCAAGAAATCGCTCCATGTCCGGGGACATACCCCGTAAAATATTAAGCACATAAATTTTCCATAGATCATAATTTGTGCCATCAAATATAAACAAGTTATTGTGCACTAATCCCCTAACCGACATCTTTACTCTCAAGGCGGTGAAGCCTAAGAATGAGAGACCTTCCTCTGATACCAATTAAAAGGACACGGATGTCGCCTAGAGGGGGGGTGAATAGGTGGTTTAAAACTTTTACGAGATGGGCTTAACAAATGCGGAATAAAACTAGCGTTTACTTTGTCAAGCCCAAAGTCTATATACTATGGTTCACCTATGTGCACCAACAACTTATGCTAAGCAATACAAGAAACTTATGTGATAGCAAGATATATATAACCTCAAGCACGATGGTGATCACAAGGTAAAGTGCATAAGTAAAGAGCTCGGGTATAGAGATAACCGAGGCACGCGGGAGACGAAGATTTATCCCGAAGTTCACACTCTTGCAGTGCTAATCTCCGTTGGAGAGGTGCGGTGGCTTAGTGCTTCCGAACGCCACAAGAGGCTCACCTTGAGTTGTGGTTGCTCGATGCACACCAACGCCACAAAGGCCTCACCCCAAGATGCGGTACTCACACCACACACCGAACACCACGAAGGCGCCTCACCTAAATCTCCGGTGACCCTCGCCACAAAGGCCTAGGTCACGGTTCCACTAAGGGATTTCCTTCGAGGCGGAAACCGGGCCTTACACAAAGGTTGGGGCACACATCCACAACTTAATCGGGGGCTCCCAACAAATCACCACAAAGGTCTAGAATCCGTCTAGGGTTCCAAGAACCCAAGAGTAACAACCTTCTTGCTTTCACCACCACGAATCACCGTGGAGAACTCAAACCTCTGCACCAAATGCAATGGCAAGAACACCACAAAGATGCCCAAATCCTCCACTCTCAAATTCCAACAAAGCTACTAAAGCTATTGGGGGAATAAGTGAGGAAGAACAATATAAGAAGAGGAACACAAAATTTCTCTCCAAGATCTAGATCTAGAGATTCCCTCACAAAGAGGGAATTTGATTGGTGCAAATATAGATCTAGAACACCTCTCTCTTTTCCTCAAATTTGAGCAAGAATCATGGAGGGATTTGGGGAGAGGAGGAGCTCTCAAGATGCAACAATGGTGGAGAGCCAAAGGTTGAAGAAGAAGTGCTGAGAGAGAGAGAGAGAGAGAGAGAGAGAGAGAGAGAGAGAGAGAGAGAGAGAGAGAGAGAGAGAGAGAGAGAGAGAGAGAGGAAATAAGGCTTAAAAAGGGGCTCCAAAATTCTGCCCGTTGGAGATGGAGGTCGATCCGGCGCGGCGACTGGGAGGCGGCCATGTGGCCAGGCCGGCCAAGCAGCTGCGGGCCGGGAGGAGGAGGCCGGAGCCTCCGTCCGCGGTACCGGCCGAGGTACCGCCGAGCCTCCAGCCGTGGGCTGGGTGGAGGCTCCGGCCAGGGCAGGGTGGAGGCTCCGACCAGGCCCCTCCTCACCAAACGTTTTTACTTAAACACCCATACGAAAACCTTAAGAACTTATGCATCCGGACTCCGATTTCGATGATCTTGGGCTCGTTGAAATCACAACAACGAGCTCTACAATAATATGCATAGAAACATCATATTCCAGTAAAGTACGATAGAAACAAATGAATAAAGGTTTTACCTATCTATAAAAGGCAAACCGGTAAAACCTCCAATATGGAAAATGGAACAACTTGAGTTAGAAAACTCGGATTTAGGTGAAACCAATTTTGTTGTAAAGAAGATTACTAGAGCTACCCCACAAAGAGTGAAAATCTTAAGAACAAGTGGGGTAGGTTTTTCTATGTATTTTAGAGTGAAACCTCTCAATACGAGAAACCGAGAAAAACTCCAATATCGAAAACACAACAAGTGATTCATGCGGAATCCGTTTTCGATGAACTAGAGCTTGCTATGGAAATAACCACAAGCTCTAAATCACCTCATGGATAAGATCCAAAAAACAACCAAGAAAGATGATGCAAGGATGCAAAGGTTTGAGCTCTCCGAAGGATACGATCGAGTTACTCACTCGAGAGCCCTCTTGATAGTACGACAACTAAACTATAAACCGGTCTCCAACTACACCATGAGACCGATGAGAAAGAAACCCTATAAAGAGCAAACCTTAACCTTGCGCATTCCACTTGAGCTTGATGATGACGGTCTTGACCGCAACAAGATGGAACGCCTTTCTTGATTGTGCTTGCTTGATGAAGTCATGCGAAATGCTCCCCCATACTCCACTATGGGAGAGCTCTCCCCATACTCCACTACGGGAGAGCTTCTTCTTCGACGCATATTCACATATCCATGATCACCATATGGATGGCAAGCTTCAAGCATATGATCTCTTCGAGTTGGCTCATCTTGAACTTGCACTTCATATCTTCATTCTTCATCATGTTGATGTCTTGAAGAACTTGAGGGCTCACTTCATCTTCATCTTCAAGACATACTTGACACTTGATCTTCTTCATTAGTTTCTTATTGCAATCTTGAAGCCAACCTATGGTTCAAGCCTTGTATATGGACAACTCCTACAAATATAACTCAATGCAAACATTAGTCCATAGGAATTGTCATTAATTACCAAAACCACACATGGGGGCTCCATGCACTTTCACCGTTGCTAGTAGAGGCTTTGGCCAAGTTGATACTTGTAACTCCAAGAGGGAGTATTTAGAGCATCTCCACTTGTTGGCGCTCCCCACGCCCAAATCCGGCGAAATTTTCGTTCGGATTGGAGGAAGATTTGGCCTGGGGAGCGCCGAAGTTCCAGCCGTCCCCCCGGCAGGAAACCCCCAACCTCGACCATTTGACATATTTCAAACAAATTCAACATAAAATTTAACAAGTTCGGCGAGCAAGAGTACGAAAATTGCTGAAACAAATTCGGCGATAATCAGTACAATGTTTAACAAGTGCTGAAACAAATGAAGCACAAAATTTCACAATTTTTCAAACAAATTATGACAGACTAGTTGGCGTCGGCGTTGGCATTGCCTCGGAGCGTCCATATGTGCTCCACCAGATCATCTTGCAGCTGCTGATGCATTGTAGAGTCTCGAATCTCCTGGCGCATAGCAATGAAGGCGGCCCATGATGGAGGCACCTGGTGATTAGGCTGTGTAAGAGGACCCTCTCTCTCATATGGTACTTGTTGCCCAGCCAGAGGAACCAGATGTTTTCGCTCATTTTCAATAATCATATTGTGTAGGCACACACAGCAGTTCATCACCTCCCACATCTGATCTTTGGACCAAATCATAGCGGGGAACCGGACGACAGCAAATCTCTGCTGGAGGACACCAAATGCACGATCCACGTCTTTTCGGCAAGCTTCTTGTTTCTTCACAAACTCGCAAAGTTTGGGGGTGCTAGGTTTCGAGATAGTCTTCACAAATGTTGCCCACTTTGGATAGATACCGTCTGCAAGGTAGTATCCTTTGTTGTAGTGCCGACCATTGATCACATAGTTCACCGGGGGAGCATGACCCTCAACAAGCTTGGAAAAGATCGGGGAGCAGTTTAGGACGTTGATGTCATTGTTGGATCCAGGCATACCAAAGAAAGAGTGCCAAATCCAGAGATCATGGGTAGCCACTGCTTCAAGTATCACAGTGCAGCCATTTTTGTGACCCTTGTACATTCCCTGCCACGCAAACGGACAGTTCTTCCATTTCCAATGCATGCAGTCAATGCTTCCAAGCATCCCTGGAAAACCCCTAGCTTCATTTGTTGCAAGCATCCTCTGAGTGTCTTCGACAGTGGGTGATCTCAAGTAAAAGTCCCCGAACACTGCTATGACGGCACTGCAGAACCGGTAGAAACAATCAAGGGCGATGGACTCCGCCATCCGAAGATAGTCATCTGCACCATCACCGGGAGCTCCATACGCCAGCATCCTCATAGCCACTGTGCACTTCGCGGTGACGAAAATCCAACCAAACCGAGTGCAATCCGCCTTGCATCCGAAGTAGGGGTCAAAGTCTCGGATGGCATACACAATTTGCGAAATAGCTTTTCGCTCATCCTGAAACGACGCCGAAAAACACTCTCACCGTGCAATGGATTGTCAGCGAAGCAGTCGGCGTACAACATGCAGTAGCCCTCCATTCGTTGTCTCGGCTTGCACTTCCGGCGACCTGGTGCCGACCCACCACGTCGATCAGTTGCCAGTCCGGCGTACATTCTTGACAAGCAACCGAGGATCATCATGTGCTCCTGGTCTTGGGCGGCGCTGCCATCTCTTCTCGCATAAGCTCGACGAACATCTGCTCCTCCTCTTCGTCCGAGTCCATGGCCGGCGAGGCAAATGGACGAACACCTGACGGGCGTGGTCGAGGCAACCCGAGCCGTGAGCGATGAGGAGTAGGCCAAAGTCGGAAAACAGGCCGGCGGAGGAGCAGCCAGATAGGCCTTCGTCAAAAGACGGCAGAATATAGGCAGGTGGAGAAGGAGGGACGGCGGAATCTGGGCAACAAGCCGGCGGGGTGGTGCCGGCGGCGAGAGAGGTACGTGGGGTGGGGGAGATTTTGCGCGAGGTGGCAGTGGTGTTCGTGTGTCGAGTCGCCGACAGATCGGGCCCTTCCCCGCTTTTCACTCGTCCGGAGTCCCCGATAGATCCCCAGGGGACCGGGGATGGCGTGGGCTCGCCGGATGGATGAAGGGCCAAATCCAGATGAAAGCGAGAAACCAGGGGCGCGACTGGGCCGAATTTCGCCGTCCGGATGGAAAAAACATCGCCCGGGGGCCTCGTCGGGGAGACGAGTGGAGATGCTCTTATGCTCGATAGTGGGTTCATGTCTCCATTGAATCTGGGGGAGTGACAGCAACCCCTGAGGTTGTGGATGTGCTGTTGCCACTAGGGATAAAACATCAATGCTTTGTCTAATGATATTTGTATTGTTTACATTACGCACAGTACTTAATGCAATTGTCTGTTGTTTGCAACTTAATACTGGAAGTGGTGCGGATGCTAACCTCGAAGGTGGACTTTTTAGGCATAGATGCATGCTGGATGGCGGTCTATGTTCTTTGTCGTAATGCCCTAAGTAAATCTCATAGTAGTCATCATGATATGTATGTGCATTGTTATGCCCTCTCTATTTTTTAATTGCCCAACTGTAATTTGTTCACCTAACATGCTATTTATCTTATTGGAGAGACACCACTAGTAAACTGTGGACCCCGGTCCATTCTTTTACATCTGAAATACAATCTACTGCAATCATTGTTCTCTTTTGTTTTACGCAAGCAAACATAATTCTCCACACCATACGTTTAATCCTTTGTTTTCAGCAAGCCGGTGAGATTGACAACCTCACTGTTAACTTGGGGCAAAGTAGTTTGATTGTGTTGTGCAGGTTCCACGTTGGCGTCGGAATCACTGGTGTTGCGCCGCACTACACTCCTTCACCAACAACCTTCACGTGGCCTTCATCTCCTACTGGTTCGATAACCTTGGTTTCTTGCGAGGAAAACTCGCTGTTGTGCTCATCATACCTTCCTCTTGGGGTTTCCAATGGACGTGTGCTTTACCGTCACAAGCAGGCTTTTCTGGCGCTGTTACACCCCAGGGATTTCTAACTCCCTACACGCCAACACCCTACAAATTATAGATTTGGACCATATATCCCCTGCTGCTTGCCGCCTCCATGTGGGAACATGGTGTGCTGACATTGAGGACGACACGTGACGCTAGCTATGGAGAGGAAGCCTCTTGGCCCGACCATGGTGCTTCCCTAGAAGACGACATGGACGCCAGACCCTTGCATCCAGAGCTATTTCCCCTACTCCTAGCTCCACCGCACGTAACAACTACCACCGCAGATAAGCTGTCAACAATGGTGCAGGGGGAGGGACCCCAACGGTGCTATGTTTTCTCCCCCGGGTCGCCATGAAGGGGACGACACAGGGGTACAGAACAAATTATGCACCGACATCGCCTTCCCTTCCTTAGACATCATCTGCGATGTTGGACTTACCTATGTCAACGCCAAATAGCACGACGTTGCAAAAAACTTGACGTTGAGCTCTGGCAATTCAATGTCATGAACCTTCGCGTTGACCTTGGGATATGTGTTTCAATCGTGATAAAAGATTTTCCTAAGGCTGAGATATGTGGTGTTGCATAGACAAGCCAAACAACGTAGATGACGACATAGAGCAAAGAATTATATTTTGTTTAAGTTTTGGAGGGACGTAATTTTACGAAACTTCTATTGCAGGGTCATAAATTTTAACTTCGCTATATAGTTCTAGACTTCTCTAAATTTGAACATCAGTATAGCAAATGATCATTATGATTGGTTGAAAATGTCATCATTTGGTTTTTTTCCAGTATTTTGTAATTCCTAATTGTTTGGTAGTTCTAAATATATTCATAGAAAGGAATAATGGTAAAGGTTGAGTGTTGGAATTTGGAAATTAGACATAGTCTAATGTCTTACATTGAAGTTTATTTCTTGACTGTTCCTAAAAGAGTTTTCTGGTTTTATTGGGCTCCTAAATCTTTCGGTTTGTCTGGTGGTATTTCGCATCAACTTAGAAATAACGACTTTAATTTGAAGAATCAACAATGTCAACAAATTTACATCACATGCATCATGCATGGTTCCTGGTTACATTTGGTGTCTAAGTCTCCATGTTGATTACGGGGTAGTACCTCAGTGGCCAGGGTCACAATGGTTATATCTTCTTCTTTTTTAAAGGGGTACAATGGTTATATCTGGCCATGGACAACCTGGCCGGACGATCCAAAAATCTCCAAGCCAGGCCATATCATGCCATATTTGGACCTGATATTTGGGCCTGAATGTTAGGACAGGCTGGGCCCAGGCTTCACATATGCGCGGTTTATAATGGATCCCTGAGGCCCATTAGGCTTTTCCTCTATTCTTGTTGGGCTTGGGCCTAATTTATCTGGATTTTTCTGGGTTCAGGCTTCACATATAGGTTGTGTTTGGTTGCAATGAATTGAGCTCTGAATTGAATTGGCAATGGAAAACCAAATCAACCAATTCAATGGAATACCACAAAGAGTGTTTGGATGCGCGTGGTATTCAGCTACAGAATTCAGATTTCAATGGAATACCAAATCCTGTTTGGATGTCACATGTGTGGAATTGAGAGTATTTTTGACTTTGAACAATATAACATATGTAACATGAATGAAAATAGCACAAATAGCAGAAAGTGAACAATTATGCTTACAAATAGTAGAAAGTGAACAATTATGCTTACAAATAGTAGGTTCCATGTAGGAAATATCACACAAATGGCAAAAGCATCATCATCTAGCTAGCAAAACGTGGTCCATCATCTAGCTAGCAAAACGTGGTCCATGTAGGAAATATCACACAAATGGCAAAAGCATCATCCATCTAGCTAGCAAAAGCCAAAGATTTCTACTCGAACACTACTCCATTGCTAGTTCGTCATGTGTCACAAGGTACTCAGCAAACATCTCATCAGCTAAATCCTGCCTAAACGTGGTCCATGTCTCGCTTATTTGCACACTTCTAATTAGTGCGACATCATCTGCAGGTTCAGGGACCGTAGCTGCTAGTTCAGCGTCAATCTCCTGCAGCAATAGATCATCCCTCACATGTTGTCTATCCCTTGCATAGTTGTGTAACACACAACAAGCATTAATAATTCGAATCTGCAAATATTTATGTCATAGTTAGCAATTGTTCTTCAACAACCCAAACCATCTACAAACCATACCGACATTTATTACCTGGTCTTCTATGGAAAAGAAAGAACAAGACCGTAGGATGGCCCATTTTTTCTTCAATAGCCCAAAACATCTCTCCACTACATTTCTAGCACGAGAATGCCTCAAGTTGTACAACTCCTTTTCAGTTTGGGGCCCTAGTATACTAGCAGCCCACTCTTTCAAGTGGTACCTAGTGGATCGAAATGGAGATAGGAATCCAGGTCCATTTGTATAACCCGCATCAACTAGGTAGTACTTCCCTATATGCATCAAATAAGTAAGTTAGTTATGAAATAAACATGAGAAAAAGAAAGCCAAGAGCAAAGAGAGGTACCCTCTGGTACAACAAATGCATCTTGGCGGTCAATTCTCATGGCATCTTTCAACACTTTAGAGTCCGATGCCGAGCCCTCCCAACCAGGTAGAACATAGAGAAACTTCATGTTCCAATCAACCACACCCAACATATTAGTGGTGATGTCTTGTTTTCTATTCCTATACCTCCCTTTGTCAGTCACCCTAACAAACACATCAATATGACACCCGTCTAGAGCTCCAAGTGCATTGGGAAACCATTTCCATTTGTAATCCTCGGGAGGGGTGGCAGTAGGCTCAGGAAGCTTGATGAACTCCCCAGTTAGAGATAAGATGGCAGTTAACACATTACCGAAGTGCCTACTGGTTGTCTCTAAAGACCGCTCATAGCCAATCATCCGCATTTTAGTTCCATGCCCAACTACTTGTAAGAACATAGCAACATTTTCTTCTACCGTGACATAGGTTGTATCTTTGAGACCACCCTTCTCACGCAGCATAGCGCAAAGATTATGGAAATTTCTTTTTGTTAAACGCAACTCATCATAGCATCTTGTCTCCGTCCCATTGTATGTTCTTGCCAATACATACTTTCTATATGCCACCTTCTTCTCAAAGTCATCGAAGGCACCTAGGTCCCTCGGTGACCTTTGAGTACTAGCATATGCTAATGCAACCATAGACACCTCAAAATACAACTTTGTGAGCATTATCCTTTTTCTTTTTCTTCGTTTGTTCTCTTCACAAATGTAATGAACCAATTCTTGGTGAGACATGATGATTCTACAATGCACAAACAAAGTTTGAAATTTAAATATGCATAGCCCAAGTTCATATAACTAATTAACATGTAAGCATTCATATGACAAACAACAAAATTCCATATTGCCCAAATTCATATCTCATATCCAAAGTACAGAGAATGAATTTCAAACCTTCACAATCCTCAACACTTCTTCTTCTCCTAATTATCTGCGAAATCAAAGTGCAAAAAATCAGTACAGAGAATGAACAAACCCGTCATTTTTTTATCAGTGTGCAAAATCGGAGTCCGGCTGGGCATGTCTGGCCCCTTGTCCACAAGCAACGAGCAAGGCTGGGCATGTCTGGCCCCTTGTCCACAAGCAACGAGTAAGGTAAACTCCGGCCGCCGCTGTAAACTGCCCCGCCCCGCCGCGCGACCATCTCCGGCCGGCGCTGTGAACTGCCCCGCCCCGCCGCGCGACCATCTCCGGCCGCCGCTGTAAACTGCCCCGCCCCGCCGCGCGACCATCTCCGGCCGGCGCTGTAAAGTGCCCCGCCCCGCCGCGCGACCATCTCCGGCCGCCGTGGAGCCACCTGCCGCCGCGCAACCATCTCCGGTCGCTAGGGTTTCCGCTGCGGGGAGGGGCAGCCAGGGGGAAAGGGGGCGGGGAAGATAGGGGGCCAGGGGCGCCGGATGCTGGCCGGAGAGAGGGAGGGTACGGGACAGAGAGACGGCGGCGGAGCAGTACCTGCGCGGCGGGGCAGCGTCGAGCAAGGCGGGCGACGCGGGCGGAGAAGAGACGGGCGGAGACGAGACGAGCGCTCGGTGACGCTTCGTCAATACAGAGCGATACAAAGGTCTTGACCTCTGAATTGGAGAGAGGGATAAGTTAGTTGCGGGCCGGGTCTCCTCTGAATTGGTTTCCAATTCCACAAAGCAATACTAAACACATCCAAACGGTGGAATTCGGGTTTCCAATTCTGAAAACCCAATTCAGAGCCCAATTCCTTGCAACCAAAGTGTTTTTGTTTGTATCGCCTGTCCTAGCCTACGGCTAATTGGTTGAATGTAAATGATGTGATAAGATGAGGTTGAATGCATGCATCGACTTCAATTCAAAGGTAATAAAAACTTCTATTGTCCTAAAAAAAGGTTGATGTAAAAGTAATGAAAGCTTTCATTGTTCTAAAACAGGTCATACTCTTCACGGCCTAACTTCGTGTTAATTGTGATCAATGCGTTGCCTGGACTACGCATTCATGGCTGGTTAACTAGCCAACCTTCATTCTTGCTGTACAAAGGAATTTATTTGGTGTTGACTGCCACATACCATGCTGCTCCTTATCCTATGACTCTAGAAAAGGTACTCCCTCCATTCCAATAAATAAGCCGCTCTTGTTTTCGTGCTTTTTAACCAAAAAATACTTTAAGTATAGAAAAATTATTGGTATAAAATTAACATTATTAGAATGTGTTTTGCCATACGAATTCAATGCATAATATAATCAAGATTTTGTTGCTCAATTTTTGTTCGTTTTGGAATATGTGTGGCCCTTATTCATCGAAACAGAGGTACGAAGTATTCACTCTGTTTCTATTGAACCTGCTTTTGGGCTTAGTCAAATTTAATCTTTATAAAGTTTGGCCAAGTGTGTAACAAAATGTATTAACACCCATAATATCAAATCTATATAAAATACATTTTATGTTGATTTTAATAATAGAAAACTTATAATATTGTAGATGTGTTGGAAGCCCGCTTCGCATAGATCGACCGCATAGATCGATGCATCGTGCATCTAATTGTGGACTTTCCAGAAGCCACTGTGCTGTCTTTGCCGCACGCACCACTTAAGCTGGAGCTTAGCCGAATGTTTGTTCTCGTGGAGCGAGAAGGTTTGGATGATGTGGTCTTTCGCTCGACTGAGTCCACCATGCTGGTGGTTTCTGCAGACGGCGAGGTTGTTGCGTCTAGTGCTAGATGAGTATCTCGTCTTCTCGAGCTACTAGTCCGGTGTTTTGGTTGTGGAGTTTCTTTCTCTAGGAATAGTGGGTTTGTGTTCATGTGTCAGTGTTGGGCGTGTCTTGTGGTGTTTCTTGCACGGTCGGCGGCTCTAGGCTTGGCCTTGTTGGTGTTGTTAAGTGGGATTGGTCCTGATTGTATCAATTTTTTTGTCTGGTTTCCCCTAATTAACCGGACACTTTTTCTTAACTAATGGACCAAGCAATGCTTTTGCCCGACTTAAAAAAAAGTAGTATAGATGTTAGAAGTTTTTCTTATATATTTGATTGAACTTTACAAAGTTTGACTTTGTGAAAAGCCCATACACATGTAACTCTAAATAAAGAGAGTAAATATGCCATTTCATAGTGTATACATGACCATATCACTTGCCAAAAAAAAAAAAGAACAGCGTAGCAAAAAGTCTACTCATCACAGGAAGTGGTTTATTTGCTTTTGTGATTTGTGTTATGTGCATCGGGAGACCAAGTGTCTCCACTCATAGCCATGACCATGCAGTAATATGCAAAATAAGTATAATGTTCTTTTTTTGCAAAGCAGTAGTAAACAGCGGCCGACAAGTGGGGACGGTTATCTATGTCTTAAACTAAGAGAAATTCCCTGTGTTTGGATGCAGTGAATTAGACCCGGAATTGAGGAATTGGAATTTGGGTCTCTAATTCGATTGTTTGGATGCTTAGAGAATTAGGATCTGATGGCTCCGGCCACAAGGCAACGAATACGTCTCCTGGGGCATCTTCTTCGTAATTGACAATATCAACCTGATCGAGGCCAGCTAGCTGGTGTTGCTTGCCATGGAACCGCCCGTTTTGCTGCAGTTTAGAACGCACACTGTCTTATGTATTTCAGAGTTTAATCCAGCTACTTGATTTTTCCTTCGTTGCGAACGGCTGATGGCTTGATCAAAATTCGTCTTCCATTTGTGTATGGAACCTGTAAAATTTGGTGCCGTGCGTGTGAACGAACTATGGAGCTAATTTGGCTTTGGTTATTGGTACTTGATGAAAAACATTTTGTGTCATGCATGTTGTAGTTCCCACCTGATTCCGAATATTTTTAGTGTTATTACATGTGACAATTAATATATAAACATTCTAGTATATGCATACTATTTTTCATACTTGTAGATAATTTTATATTGTCTAAACTCAATAAAACATTCAATTCCATGGTTTCTACATCCAAACAGGAATTGAATTGGGTGTCACCCTTACCCTTCAATTCTAACAACAAATTTCATACACATCCAAACAATAGAATTGGAATGAAGTCCATTTCCTTTCCATCCTGGATTTGGAATTCCATTCCAATTCATTTCCAAGGTTCAATTCTGTGCATCCAAACAAAGCGAAAGGAGATCGATGTGATCACAAGAGGATCCAACTTTACTGACTTGGTGAAGCTAAGTCACCGAGGCTAAGTCATCCATCTCAGCCTTTTATTTTAGATCCAATGTACCTGATTGATCCAAGGGCAACTACTGAACCGCTCTCCCGATCCCCTCCTCTCCCCCTCCTCTCCCGAAACCCTCCCCAACCCTACACGCCGCAGTCGCCGGTAGCACCGCCGGGGCAAAGACCCTCGGGGCGTGGCGGCGGCGGGGGCCTTTCCTCGCCGACGTGGGGGACGGCGGACGGGCTCTCCCCTCCTCGACGCACGCGGCGGTGGCCGGCGCGGATGGTGATGGGCGGCGGCGGCTGCGCTGCGGTCCTCCCCCTCCCCTTTTGTAGGCTTCCACCCGCAGCACACCGGCAGGGGCTGGTGGTGGGCGGTGGCCAGGCCCTCGGTTTGCGCCATGCCCTCCCCCCCCCCGCCTCTTGTGGGTGCGTGGAGGCGATCTCGGGCTTCTTCCGCGTCACGAGGGCGCCCGGGGCAGCAGCCTTGGGTTCGACGGAGGAGGTGGCTCTCTTCTACGCCGGAGAGGGTCGGCCTGCGGTTGGTGGTGGTGGATCTTTTGATCTATCAGCGCGATCTGGCGGCGAGATGGAGGGGCATGGAAGTCGGCGATGGTGTCGCCGGTGGAGGGTTGGATTGGCCAGCCCGGGATGGTCGCCCACGTGGGGGTCCGACCTGTATAAAGGCGGTGGTCCTAGGGCCTCTCTTGCGTTAAGAGGAGGACCTACCGGAGGCCTGGACTTGTGATCTGGCCGGTGGGTTGAGTTCCGGAAGGCTCCGCCGGCGAATGTAACAGTGATTTGACTGGAGTTTGCTGGATCAGAGGTATTCGATCGTGCGCACCCATGCTTTTATTCCGACCGATTGGTTCTAGAGGGAGTGGCGCGAAGCTCTTTTTCTGTGTTGACATCAAGTGACTACGGATATCCATGATGAAAGGCGGAAGAAGAGAATTTCATGAAGGCCGGAGGGGAGGACTAGCTAAGGGAGGTTCAAGTCTCCGCGCTGTTAAGAGACTTGCTTGGTGTTCCGGGCTTCACAGCAGCGGTATGAAAGTGGGGGCGATAACACAGGTGAAGTGCAGAGTCCTACCATTCAGGGTGAAAACCCAAGGTCTGGCCTTAACTGGTTGTGTCTGGCAATGGCCTTGGTGGAGGCATTGTTTTGAGAGCGGGGACTATCTTCAGGGTGAAAATCTAAGATCTTTGATCGGGCGACGACAGTGTTTGAGCACTATTTCCTTCTTGGAGGCGTCGTTTTTTGGAGAGTCTGTAATTCAGGTGTTGTCTTGGCGGTGGATGTATTGTTGTTGTTAGGCCCGAGATACTGTATCGGGACTTTTGTTTCTTAGTTTTCTTTTCCTTTTTTGGCTGTGTGCATCTGTAGTGCCATTAAGTTGGTGCGTTGTTGCAGAGGCTGGATGTAATTGGTATCTTATTGATATTAATATATTCCCTTTATCGAAAAAACCTGATTGACCCAAAGTTGCAGCGTAGCAAAAAGTCTACTCATCACAGGTAGTGTGGTTAAATCTTTTGAGGTAAGCAGTGGTAGTTTATTTTGCTTTTGTAATTTTTGTTATGTGCATCGGGAGACCGAGTGTCAACACTCATAGCCATGACCATGCAAGTGGTACACAAAATAAGCGCAATGGTTATTTTGTGAAATGGTAGTAAACAGTGGCCGACAAGTGGGGTCGGTTGTCTATGTCCGCCCAGCTTCACTTCACTGAGTTGGTGAAGCTAAGTTACCCATCTCAGCCCTTTATTTTAGATCCAGTGAACCCCATTGACCCAAAGTTACTCCGAGAAATTCACCTCTTCAGAGCATCTCCAGTCGCGTCCCCCAAAGGAATTTGGGACACGCCGGACAAAAAAAACGTTCCCAGCCGCGTCCCCCAAAGCCGTTTTTTATCCAGCGCGCGCCGATACGGTGTCCGACACCCCGAGGCCGTCCCTGCCCCACAGGGACGCTCCGGACACGCCGTACACAACGAAAAGCGAGGCGGGCTCCCACATGTCGGTGACTATTTCCATAAACCGTTGGTTCGCGTCTTTTTTCTCGTCGCTCCTTCCCTCCCGCGCCTCCCACCCCTCCGCCGCCGCTGGATTTGTCGTCCATTTCAACGACTGATCTCTTCTGAGAGTCGGCACCATCTTCGCGGCTGGCACTCTCGCCGGTCGTTCCGCCACCGCCGCTTCGTATGCACGTCCCAGAACACGGCGTCAAATCCGCCCCACCTCCGCGCACACAAGGTGCTCGATGACTTGCCAGGTACGCGCGATTGGCCGTTGTTCGTTGCGTCGTCTGCTGCGGCGTAATTTAAACCATTGATTTTGCTTCAGACATGGATAGCGACGATGAGATGATTGCCCTACTGCTGGAGGATGAGCAAGCCTTCGATAACGACCTCCGGGAGCATTTGCTGATCATCGCGGCCCTCCAGGACGTGCTTAACACCGAGGCGGAGAAGAGGAAGAGGCCACGCCGCGGAGGATAAAGGCCGGGGAGAAAGAAGTGGAAGCCCTGATGCACAACGACTACTTCGCAGATGACGCAACACATGCCGACAATTTTCGGCGCCGGTATAGGATGAGAGAGGGTCTGTTCATGAATATCCTCCACGGCGTTCGAGAGTTCGACCCCTACTTCAAGCTGAAGCACGACGTTGTAGGCGATGTCGGGTTCTCTTTAATTCAGGAGTGCACTGTCGCCATGAGGATGCTTCCATACGGAGCACCTGCCGATACACAGGACGACTACCTTCGCATGAGTGAGTCTACTGCCATTGAGTGCATGTACAAGTTTTACCGAGCTGTGGTGGGAAAATTTGGCAAATACTACTTCAGAGGGCCAACTGAGGAAGAGACTGCAAGGATCATGGCACAAAATGTTGCCATAGGATTCCCTAGAATGCTTGGAAGCATCGATTGCATGCACTGGTCATGGAAGAACTTCCCGTTTGCTTGGCAAGGTATATACAAAGGGCCTCATGGATATTGCAGTGTGGTGCTTGAAGCTGTGGCGGATTATGACCTGTGGATTTGGCATTCTTTCTTTGGCATGGCGGGATCACACAATGACATCAACGTGTTGCAGCCGTCTTCGGTATTCAGCAGACTAGTGGAAGGGCATGCTCCACCATGCAACTATGAGATCAATGGCCACCAATATACCAAAGGCTATTATCTAGCCGATGGTATATATCCAACATGGGCCACTTTTGTCAAAACAATCTCGAATCCATCAGGTCAGAAGAATTCCCACTTTGCTACACGGCAGGAGGCTTGCATGAAGGATGTCGAGCGGGCATTTGGTGTGATTCAAGCTTAATTTGCAATTGTCCGGTACCCTGCTCTAAGCTGGTCTCACGACCAAATGTGGGAGGTGATGTAGACTTGTGTGATCATGCACAACATGATCATCGAGGATGACCGCAAGAATCATGCCAGATCACATGTTGGTCCCTATGAGTGTGAAGGCCCTCCTGTGGAGGTTGATCATGAGTTGCCTGCAGATTTTTCTGATTTCCTCACCATGAACGCAGAGATCCGTGATAGCAATGTTCACGAGCAACTTGAAGTTGATCTCGTTGAGCATTTGTGGAGGATCAAAGGATTATCAGCAAATGCCGCGGCACATTGATCTAGCCCTATTTATTTATATTTGTTTAGTTGTTTTATTGTTTGTTGTATTTTAATTTGAAAACAATCTCCATAAAAAAAAATTTGTATGCTATATTTGATAATGGTTGTGTTTTTAAAAACCCTTATTTTATGTTTGGGGATGGCGTTTGGAGGGACGCGACTGGGGAGCGACGTCTCCCAAACATACCAACAAAACACGTTCCCCAAACGCTCAATCTAGCGCGTTTAGGGGACGATTTGGAGGACACGACTGGAGATGCTCTCAGAAAAACTTCTTTCCTCCTTTACGCCACATGCTACCTTCGATGCAAGATATGCGTATTTCACTCGGCGAGAGTACATGGTAACTTGATTAGGGAGACTCTGGTCTCTCTCGCGCGCGCTCGATGTAGGCCCGGCAACAGGTACTGTACCATCAGCTTAAAACCCTCAGTGAATCCTAAGCCGTGTGTGTATGCACCAGTTATGGGCGCATTTGGTTACCTAGGTCGAATTTTTGCATCACCGCAGTTCCAGACGGACCACGGTGCAGGTTTGGGTTGTTTTTTGGTGGCCTGGACCGAAGTTCTTGGCCCAGCAGAAACGTAGTGCTCAGCTTGTTTGGTTACATACGAGCCCAGTTTTAGCCTCATCACTTATTCACATGGTGATCTTACCTCTCATCTTCTCACCTATCACAAAGCCTCACGCCGCCGTTCACAAGTTTCGGCACATCAGCGATCACGAAGGCAGACACCACCATGGCACCACCAGTCACGTCGGTCAAAATCATCACCACGTCACCAACCACGAAGACGAAGAGCACCATGACACCGTCGGTCACACCGGTTACAAGCATGGACACGTCGCCGACCACGAAGATGAAGACCACCATGGCACCGTCGTTCACGCCGGTCACAAGCATCACCACGCCGCCGACCACGAAGACGAAGACCACCATGACGCAGCCGGTCACGCCGGTCACAAGCACCACCATGTCGCCGACCATGAAGACGAAGACCACCATGACACTGTTGTCCACGCCCATTACAAGCATCACCATGCAGTCGACCACGAAAACGAAGACCACCATGATACCGCTGGTCACGCCGGTCACAAGCATCACCACGTCGCCGACCACGAAGACAAACACCACCATGTCACCGCCGTTCACGCTCGTCACAAGCATAACCATGTCGCCGACGATGAAGCTGAATACCACCAGGACATCGTCGGTCATGCCGGTCACAAGCATCACCAAGTCGGCGACCACGAAGACGAACATCACCATGCATGCCGCCACCACCATGGATTATCACCTCTCACTTCTCACATATCATCACCACGTCGCCGTCCATGAAGATGGCAAGCCAGAAGTTGAGCAAGAGTACTTCAAACTATATTGACACATACATATTTATTTATCGGTGTATGGTGAGGTGAACCTACTCCTCAAAGAAAACAAAAACATGTCAACATGAAAATCATGCGGAATGGTGAGGTGAAATTACTCCTCAAAGGAAATTTCAAACGGTTGAGCGTGTGCGATGAATTTGGCAAAATTTGCTAAAAACTTCATACACGAAATTGACGATTTACGACTGATGAAACTCGAAACCGACTGTGGGAAATTGATTCATATCATCGAGACGCATATTTTTCATGTACAACTTATTTCGATTCAGACTATATTTATGTTGATTTGAACAAAGGGTGTGTGGAGTACTATAAGGGAGAGTGACCGTAAGCAACACCACGTGCACATGTTGCATCAAAAGATTCCCTTTTACATGGGCTGCGTACGAGATTTGCCTGCATCGCCAGCAACGGCCGAACTGGACGTTCCTCCAGGACTTGGGCCGAGGGTGCTTCGAGAACCGATTCGTTGTTCGGCCCTTCCTCCAGGACCTGGCCCGGTGATGCTTTGAGAACCGATTCGTGTAACAGCACTCGGCTCAGGCAACCAAACGGACCAAAAAATTCTAAGCCGATGCGAGCCAATGAGCATACAGGGTACCAAATGCGCCTTATGTGTAGCACAAGGATCGTAATACTACTAGCTAAGAGAGGCAAATGCATGCTGCTAGGTACCACTAACACTAAGTGATCATTTACAAATGCACGTGGCATTCACAAGCTTCACCACGTTCTTTCTTCCTCTCTTTGAGAAACTACCAAATATATTGGTGTGTTCCTCGAAAAGTGTATTTGACACATGAGCACCAGTGCTTCTGGTTTTTAAAAATCATATTTTTTGGATTTGAAAAAATATGAAATTAAATATCCACATACATATAAACATTTTGAAGGTACGGTAGAAATTTTGAAGAAAAATATGTTATATTTTAAGCTATACAAAAAAGACAAATTTCTGACAAATATATACCTCTATACGTAGCCACAAATTTGTTTTTTTCCTGTAGCTCAAAATGCAATGCAATTTCTACCGAAACTTTGCATGAATATTCAGAATATGTGTATGTATTCATGGAATAAATGTGCTGATTTTTTGAAATGCAGAAATTCAGTTTTTAAATATTTTAAAAACTGAGAGCACTCGTGCTCATGTGCACCAAATTTGCTTCCTGTCTTCCTCCTTTATATTGGACCTTTAGTCTACGAAAATGCCAAACGGAATCTGGGTACGCACGCACCCACTAATAAAAATTTCAAAAAAAAAATGCTATTTAAAAGTTTCAAAAAAATGTGAATTAAATTTTTTTGCACGTTCACATTATGTTGATACTTACCCGTGTGCGTTTTTACAAAAAAAATACCATTGTATGTGGCCTACACAAAAATAACAAAATGCAAATTTCGGATCCTGTGAATAGTACAGATTCCTATTCACTAATCTCATTTGGGCATTTTGTCATTTTCGTGTAGGCCACATACAATGGTATTTTTTCGTGAAAACGCACGCAAATAAGTATCAACATAATATGTACATGCAAAATTTTACTACATATTTTTTTGACACTTTGAAATACCCTTTTTTCATTTTTTTGGAAAACTGGGTGCGCCCGCACCCAGGTTCCATTCGTGCATGTCCCTTTAGTTTGGCGCTTAATTCAGTTGAAGTGGCTAGCTGGCGGCGGAAGGTTCAATCTTTTGAAGAAATTTCGAAAATGCATGCGAGTCCTAAAATATTTCATCTACAGGCCAAAGGTTCTATTTGACCGGATTTTGGGCCTAGACACTTGTATGACATGCATGTTCGGCAATATTTTGCATGTCCGCGCCTCTCCAGGAATCTCCCCGCTCCCAAGTCCCACACATCCCCTTCTCGCGGTCCTCCCTCCTCTCTACATGTTCTCGTTCCACTGGTCAGCTTGGGGTTTCCTCCAACACTTACTCTATCACATCATTCAAAAACATCTGCCCTGGCCATCATATCTCGAGTATTCTCCCTCTTCGTGAAGCCAAGGTCGACTTATGGTTGTGAAACGTGATCCGAATTCATTTAAAGGCATCTAACTTCTGATGAGCGAAACGAGACTCGTCGTCGCGGGGACGGGCCGAGAGGAGGGGTTTATAAATATCTCTTGTAAGCCGCCGACAAGGGTTTGTCGCTTCATTGAAAACCGAGTTGTGTAAACACTCCTAGTAAATATTTGCTAGCTGGAGTCCGTGTTTTTCTCCTTTTTGTTGGAGAGTTTTTTTGTAACATCCCAAATTTCAATAAAAAGGAAGGAAGAAGAATTCCAGAGATCAAAATTTCAAACTAACAAAAACTTTTCTTTTTCATATAGTACCCTGCATAGGACTTGTGCATTTGAGTGATATGCCATGATGATTGTTAATATGTGTTGGTGCTATGCTCTAAAACCATAGGGTGGTCATGTGAAGATCACCAACCAAATAAATCAAAAAGAGAAAGAATTCAAATAAAAGAAAAAAACCTAAAAACCCTCACATATGCTCTATGGCATTTTTATAAATTTTGACCCTAGACCAATTTGGCCTTCACCACTAGTTGAATAATGTTACTAAACACTTATTACCACTTTTGGAAGCAAAGAATCACAAATCAAATGATTTTCAAATACAAAACTTGCTCACATATGATAATGGCCAAAACTGCCATTTACAATCTGGTCACCACTTTGAGCCCTTGCTTTTCGAAATTTTCAAACTAAACTTTGTCAACTCTTTGCACCTCATCCAAGTCAACATCAAGGTGAACACTTTTTGTAAAGATCACCATGCCAAATCCTTTCTTGATCAATAGATATGCTCATCCAAAGTTGCAACTTTTTATTAAGTTCAACAATCTCACCCTTGTCAATTTTGGCAACTCTTTGATTTGGAAAATGCCACCACCACACTTCACCACCTCAGGTCATTTCTAACTCTTTGAAACACTCCCCACTCAACACTTGCAACCTTGTGAATTGAATCAAATTTAAACAAAATTCACAAATAGCCTCTAGGTAACTATTTGACACTATTCCAAATAGTGATCTAACCTAACCCTAACTACCCCATTAGCTCCCTACTGGTCCCCTTGTCCCCTCTCTCACTTAAACCCCCACAGCAACCCTAAGGAGGCAAGCCCTAGCTTGCATGGCATGGCCATGCCGGCCATGTCGAGTCACCCCTCTCTCCTTTTCTCTCCAACACTGGACCTGGTGTCCAGCAGCTCCACCTCACCTCTCTACCTCAGCTAGCACCGATCACCTCGCCGTAGACGCCGTGGACTCGCCGGAGATCGCGCGCCCAGATCGGCACAGCCATGCCGCTCGCGTCGCGCGTGGACGCGCCGCAGACACACACTGGCCACGTGCAACGCCATCGCCTCGAGCACCCCCTGGACCCTCTGCGAGCACGTTGAACATCTGTGTGACACCGCGACGCCTCCAGACACGCTCCTGACCTCAACCCGTGCCTGCCGCCGCCGGAGACGACGACACGATCCCATGAACGCCGCGGCAGACACGGACGCAACGCGACCAAACCAGCCACCGCCCGACCGTGCCGTTGCCACCTACAGATTCGCCTGGACGAGGAGAACATCGTAGCACCCTCGCGTAGCCCAACCGCTCGCCGGAATCGCCGCGCCATGGTCGACTTCTTCACGGCCCCGCAGCACCCTTGCCATCTATAAATACCGCGTTCCCTGGACGAAGCTGAGCACACCATCTCGATCCCCATCCTCCACTGCCTCTCCTCCACCCAGTAGCTACCTCGATTGTCGCCGGAGCTGCTCCAATTTGAAGACCGGAGCCCGCCAGTACCTCATCTCGCCGCCGTCGATTGGAGCCGTTCCAGGAGGAGCCGCCGGTGCCAGGAGCTTCCTCATCGACTACACCTTCTCCAAGCACACTGCCAGCCACCGCGGGAGCCCTGGTTAGCCCTCCGACCCCCTAGTGCCGCCGCGCCAGTGAACCCCTCTCGCCGGCGACGACGATGAACGAGCGCCGTTGGATTAGATTCTAATCCAACGCCTCTGTTTAAAACGTACCGCTTCGGGTTTTATGAGCCACTGATGCCTGGACCCCACCCTGTCAGCGCGCCGCGCGTCTGTGGAACGTGGTGGGCTGGACTGGGCCGTTTTAATTCGAATCTGGCCCAGTTTCATTTCCCGCCGGCCCTATTAATTCAAACTCCTTTTAAACTTTTCCAAATAATTTCAATACTGCCTAAACTTTGAAATTCAATAGATTCTGATTGGCTTAACCAAATTCAACAAACTTTATATGGTTGGAAAGCTATGAAAAAGATCTACACAATGCCGCTGGTCCCTTGTCAAGTTTAGGTATAGATTTAATCTGATAAAAAGAAGAAGGCAGGGACTTTTCCCTATTCAAATAATTACTAAAAATCAACCAAAATAGATATTAAATTAATTCCAACTCCAATAGCTCACATTTGACTTACACTAATTGTTTCTGCAAGAAAATGGTGTGGTCACTTTGCATGATCATGCCATAGATTAATTAGTGGACAATATGGCTATTTTCTCTAAGTGATATTGTCCAAAACTATTATGCAAATTATATGAGGTGTTATACTTCATTTAAATCTTGTCTCCAATGAATTCATGTGATGTTGGACCCCTGGCCAAACTCACATATATGAATTACTTGGGGATTTAAATCATTGGTAGGATTGATAAATAGTATGAGGTGGTCTACCTCATTTAAATCATTTTCTCAAATGATGATAATGAATGGTTGACTTAGGTCAATACAAATTCATGTATGATTATTTGAGAAATTAACTCTTAAGAAGATTTCAATGAGAGGAAATTATTTCTCAAGAACAACATGGAAACTATCATTTGCATATGTAATGAGAGGAAATTGTTTTTCCTCAAGCAACACAACCAATGCACCTTAAGTGAATTACTTGTGTGTCTAGAATAGTTGTGTGCATATATGTGATGTTTGGAATAGCCATTGAATTAGTGAGTGATTATACTCGTATTCAAATTTAGACGCTAGCACCGGAGAATACCAAGAGGAGGAAGGATTCTACCAGGAGGAGGAGGAGGAGCCCCTTG
This sequence comes from Lolium rigidum, assembly GCF_022539505.1. Lineage (NCBI taxonomy): Eukaryota > Viridiplantae > Streptophyta > Magnoliopsida > Poales > Poaceae > Lolium > Lolium rigidum. Next base: position 51,435,450 of record NC_061512.1, on the reverse strand, counting down.
AGAACTATCAAGGCAAGCTAATATTCTTGCAAAGTGCAAAGCCCCTTGGGGCATGGCACCATGAGTCTTACTTTTCTTACCATAAGCCTATCCCAAGTTTCTACTTTACAAGTCTTTACTTGTTTATTCAAAGAGTTACTTTTATAGTTAACTTTGGTCAAAAGTAAAGGAGGTTACTAGAGTAACAAAGTGAGTCTCAAGCTAGCCAAGCAAGATTAGCACCCCTCATGATTAGTGCTAGTGCTAAATATTAAAACTTGACTACTCTAGATGGGAACATATGATTTTGAAACAAGTTTGAAACCTTGGGATGATGAAGTCATTTCATTGAATGATTTTTGAAGGTGAATATGACCAAGAGAAGATGGTGATTTTTTATATAAAACTGATGTTGGTTTGAATGCGATACCTTTCCAATATTGAGTACCCCCACAATACCTGATTATGGGTAGGGCTTAACTGGAAGTTTTTGCATCTTAGTATGGGTTCCCTCTGAACACACATCATAGGGGTTATGCCGAGGCTGCCTCCGTTGTTGAGAAATGATGTGAATTGAGGTGAATTGTACGGCCAAGCCCCGTGCGGTTCCCGGGTTGACGAGTTGGTCTTCACTCGGGAGGCCAAGCTCATGGGGAGAGGTGCTCATACTAGGATTTGTAAGTGAAAGGTTATGGTTGATGATCCGCATACTGTGTTACGATGATTCGGGGAAATCCCGACGGATGAAATCAAATGTTGTGGCACAAGTGTGCAACCTCTGCAGAGTGTAAATCTATTCGAATAGTCGCGTCCACGGTTACGGACGGTTGGAAAGGCCATACTGTGTCCAATGTCAAATCTTTTGAAAAGGTTGGTGAAGTGAACGGTGAATTGGTGACTTGACTTGGAATCACAACAATGTGGTGGGAATGACACTAATGTTCCCACTTGAGTTAGTCTAGCACTTGAATAAGTTTTCTCAAATACTTATGAACAAAAATTGGCTTTATGCAAATAAACTAGAGCTTAGCATCCTTTACTAGAAATGCCTAGCACTTACATTAGTATTAGTTTGCAAGTACTTGAAGTACTTACGGCTTTGTCCCTGGCTATTCAAATGGCCAGAGTATGAAGATGAACAGAATTACCACGGAGATGACCAGCAGGACGCCTACGACAACTAGGAGTCTTCTAACGTCAAGCGTTGGCATGTGGACTAGAGAGTCCTTGTATCTTACGCTTCCGCTATGAACTGGTGTTTGTTCGTTGATCAATAGATCAACTATTCGTGTAATATGGATCATGTGATTCAAGTTGTAAGACAATATGGTTTGTAATAAATGATGACTATGATATTCAGCTATTATGCCTCGCAACAACAATATTCCTGGGATTGCGATGAATGACATAATAGGCATCCGGACTTAAAAATCCGGGTGTTGACAAGTTGGTATCAGAGCCATTGTTTGACCTTAGAAGACCCTAGTTAGAATGGACGTTCATAAAAACTTAACTTTGAAATCAAACCAAGAAGATATTTATGAAAAATTTACTTACATTCTTGCCTTTGAGACTTTTTCGAAATTTGAATCATGCTCTTTCTTATTCGAATCTACTTAAAATTTTGCCACACTTGATCACTCTCTAACTTACTTATCCAATTCGCTTTCAGATGGAGCCAAATGAACCCATCAACACGAAGTTCTATCAGCTTGGGAACGGTGGAAGCCTCGTGTTCGAGCACGACCTCAACGCTGTCTCAGCCTTAATTTCTTGGGCGCCTTCACCCTGAGTTCCACGGGATTCAGGTGAACGACCAGCCCGGTGGGGAATTGCAGTGGATCATCACTGCAGATCTGAGAGGCACGATGGAGTCTCCCAACACGGAGAGGATCCTGTTCTCGTTCCGTGAGAGCAACTGGCTAGATGGACTTGCACGTGCCCTTCAGGAGGCACTTGCGCGTCTTTGTGGCCAGAATGTGGTACGCCTGCTTGCGTCCCGCTTCGCTCACCTGGTGAGGTGTGATGCCTCAGGAGTGCCCATGACTCTGCAGTCCCACCCGGAGCTGAGGCACCACGCCGAGCACCTAGACTTCATGTTGTATCACACGCAGCAGGATCTGGACAACGCTCGGGCGTACGCCAACTAGACGCACCTCGCTCTGGCAACCCATGCGGACGCCATCAAGATGCTCTCCAAGGATCGCAACAAGCTTCGCCTGCAGCATGCCAAGAGGGATGCGACGATTAAGCGCCTTCGCGCCAAGATCGCATCTTTGGAGGCCACCGTCCAGGACCAGGAGGACCAGCTGAGAGATATGGAGGAGGATGACGAAGGTATCGACCTTCAGGGAGGAGGAGCCTTCCTGAGTGATGACGACGACTTCGAGGAGGACGAGTTCACTGAGGAGGAGGACTACGCTTTCCTGGAGCTAGGACCTGACGACGTCATTCCGATCGACATTGAGGACGAGGGTAGTAACACTTGAGCACTGATGTAGGTGTGAGTTGTATCCCGCCCCTTGTATCGTAGCATGTTGAATGGTTCTTAAAACCATGGGAAGTGTTAAGAGTCAAGTGTTAGTTTGTAATGTGTGTTGAATGAATGAATGAATGTGGTGTTTGTCATGAAAAGATTTTCAAGTTTCAAATTTTATGAACTAACTCAAAATAAACCATAGAAATTTCCCTCTTATCTCATTATCTTCTCTATGATCAGATGGCCCCTCCCAATCGCAACAACAACGATGCGATGATGCAACTGCTGCAAACCCTGCTTGCTGACAGGGAGACGGAAAGAGCTGAACGCCAAGCCAACATCGCAGCCTTGCAGAACCTTGCCAATCAAGGCCATGGAAATCATGACCACCCCGGTTCGAAGCTCAAGAACTTTCAGAACACCAACCCTCCGGTGTTTAGCAAGACGGAAGAACCCCTCGACGCCGACGACTGGCTCCAGACTATGGAGAATAACTTGGAAGTAGCTGGAGTGGAAGAAATGAGATGGTGCTGTTCGCAACCCACTATCTTGCCGGACCAGCCCGAGCCTGGTGGACTAGCACCCGTGCCATGAATGGAGGTCAGTTCATGACTTGGGCAGATTTCAAGCTCAAGTTCAGCAAGTACCATGTACCCCCGGGTCTTATCAAGAAGATGAGGGATGAGTTCTGTGAACTGAAGCAGGGTCGCATGACGGTGGTAGAATACCGCGACAGGTTCCTTACCCTGTCAAGGTACGCCCCTGTTATCACCAGGATTTGACCGAGTCAGAGGTGGGCCGCAATCAAGATGGGCTTAAGGAAATATACATGGAGAGTTATGTGAATCGGCCTTTTATACCAAGTTGGGCTTAATTGCCCGTGTATCTGTAACATATTAGATCGTATCTTAGTTTAGAGATAGAATCTTACTCGTGCACGGTTTGGTGCACGCCCACATTAGAAAGTCCCCTGGACTATAAATATGTACCTAGGGTTTATGGAATAAACAACAACTCACGTTCAACCCCAAAAACAAACCAATCTCGGCGCATCGCCAACTCCTTCGTCTCGAGGGTTTCTATCGGGTAAGCGACATGCTGCCTAGATCGCATCTTGCGATCTAGGCAGCACAAGCCCCACGTTGTTCATGCGTTGCTCGTATCGAAGCGCTTTTGATGGCGAGCAACGTAGTTATCATTAGATGTGTTAGGGTTAGCATTGTTCTTCGTTTAAGCATGCTTACGTAGTGCAACCCTCGCATATCTAGCCGTCCTCACGCCTATCTCAGGTGTGGGGGCGGCACCCCGCTTGATCATTATTTAGTAGATCTGATCCGTTACGATTGCTCCTTGTTCTCCAAGGATTAGTTTAATATCTGCAATAGTTAGGCCTTACAAAGGGGGGGAGGATCCAGTGGCACGTAGGGTGGCGTTCGCAAGTCCTAAACAGGATGTTCCGAGGATCAACGTCATGTTGGTTTTGTGGCCTTGTTTAGGATCGGCTTACGAGCACCGTGCGTGGCCGCGAGGCCCAACTCTGGAGTAGGATGATCCGATTATGCGGTGAAAACCCTAAATCGTAGTAGATCTCATTAGCTTTATCTTGATCAAGCAGGACCACCAAGTATTCGTGCACCCCGTACGGATCATGGGTGGATCGGCTCTTTGAGCCGATTCACGAGATAACCTCGAGAGCCGATCGAGGCTCGTATTTAACGTTTACATGTATGCCCTGCGGAGAAACTAAGCGAGGCATCCCCATCACCTTCCCGGCCAGGTATAGGTCAGGTGGCACGCCCTGCACTTCGCATCGCCGCGTGTGACCAGAAGAGCATTGCGGGCCGTCGCTCGGAGGGGTCTCAGCCAGCCGCAGCTCTAGGCTCTTCCCGGCTCTACGGTGTTGACAAGGCCGCTGCCCGTCGGTGGGTTTTGGCAGTCAACACATTCTGGCACGCCCGGTGGGACAAACGTCTACATCAACCACATCGCCATCTACATCCGAGATGGCGGACGGCACGCCGATCACCTACGAGGATCTGCCTGACGAGCTCAAGAAGCAATACAACGAGATCAAGGCCACCCTCGAAGCCGACCTCATCGGCTCTTTTCAGAGAACCCGTACCCATGGCATCAGATGGAAGGGGTTCTCACCGCAAGGTGCGCTCGATGGGATAGATCTCTCTACCCCGTCGGAGGAACGCACCAGGGGCCTGCGGCAGGAGATCAACTACTTGGTGGCTCACTCGCTACACCGCCACTCTGAGAACTTGGTCAACGTGTTGGAGCGTGTCGCTCTGCGCGTGATCCGAGAGATCATGAGCCACCGGTACTCGCCGTCGGGACCAGCTCTCGGGACTCATCAAGGAGAGTTGCCACTCCGAGTCCCGTCCACCACCGCCATATGCGTTGGCAGCACTCGCTGAAGTGCCGACTACACCGGCATTCCTCGTCTACAAGATTGGTGGTGACCCTAGTGACTACCGGTTCTTAATGGAGGCGCCTAAGGAGATCCCTCAAGGATACGCGTGCACGTATGTGCCGGATTGTGGTGACTGGGCACTCACAAACCAGGCCACAACATCGGGGACTCCGGCGAAGACAGGAGGGACGTCAGCAACAGAGCTCGAGAAGCAGACGTGGCTAACTAAATATGCCACACCGACGAAACTCCCGAGCCCAGCTCCTGCAGTTGGCTCAGAGCTGGAAAAGCAAACATGGCTGGCTAAGTACGCCACCCCGGCGAATCTTCAGAGTGCGACTCCTACAGCCAGCACAGCGGATCAGATCAGTACCATACTGAGAGACCAGTTCGGCATGGTGCCGAAAAGAAGGGCGGTCGGCTATTCCAAGCCGTACCCCGACGATTACGAGATGATCCCGCTGCCACCCAAATATCGGCTCCCTGACTTCTCCAAATTCAGTGGATCAGATGGCTCCAGCTCCATCGAGCACGTCGGCCGATATTTGGCTCAACTAGGACCGGCTTCGGTGTCGGATCAGCTACGCGTGAGGCTCTTTTCACAGTCCCTCACGGGATCGGCTTTTGGATGGTACACCTCTTTGCCAGCAAACTCCATCCGGTCTTGGAAGCGATTGGAAGAACGAGTTCCATATGCAATACCATTCGAAGCTTCCGAGTCCGGCATTGCCGATCTAGCACAACTACGTCGAAGCGCGGGGAAACGGTGACAGAGTACATCCAGCGCTTCGGGAATCTTAGGAACCGATGTTACTCGGTTCGTATAAGCTGAAAAGGAAGCGATCGAGTTGGCTGTAGCAGGCCTTGCAACACAGCTCAAGGACATGGCCTCCCAAGCAGATTATCCCTCGCCGGCGCACATGGTTCGAAACTATCGGCATATGAACAGCGCCACCCCGACCTGTACCAAGACAAGTTCAAGCGTGCGAGTAGTCATGGTCGGTGCGAGAGGAAGATGAAGTGCCTACGGGAGACCAAGAAATAGCGATGGGCTGAGTGGACTCGGGAAGGAACCCCCGTGGCCTGCAAATGGGTAAAGCCGCCAGGGCCGCCTAGGGGATTTGATTTTGACGTGACCAAGACTGAACAAATCTTCGACCTCCTGCTCAAGGAGAAACAGTTGATGATTCCTGAAGGTCTCAAGTTCCCCACGGCGAAAGAGCTGAACGGAAAGCCGTACTGCAAATTCCACAACTCGCTCTCCCATGCCGCCAACGACTGCAGGGTGTGGCGTCGGCACATCCAAGCGGCGATAGAGAAGGGGCGGCTAATTTTCAACCAGTACGCCATGAAGGTCGACACCCAACCCTTCCCCGCCGTTAACATGGTGGAAGTCACCTACCCTGAGGGTTGCCAGCCAGGTCCCTCGTTCAGCATCAACATGGTAGGACATGGGAACCACTCTGGCAAAGATGGAGATGAGGGCAGCTGCTCTCATAGCAAGGATACAGAGGAGGCCGCTCCACGCGATCGGCTCCGTCATGACGGCAAGCGCTATGTCACAGAGGGAGAGGTGAAGAATATAAGATATCAGCGACCCCTCTCTGATCACCTCCTCAACAAATATGTGAGTCAGTATGACCAACGCCGACGGACCAACTATGATGATGAAGGAGATCGTTTGGCTAGAGAAGCCAGAAGACATCGTCGGCAGGATTACGATGAGGAGGAGCACGAGCGCCGTGCCACGGAAAAATCAAGGGAGCAAGATGACAACGCCAAGCACTGGGACTGCCCCTTCTTCAGACACTGCTGGGATTCAGGAATGAGCCGATTGCCCACAATCGGCAATTGCCCAGAATGCAACAAGAAGAAGAAGGAGGCAGCCAACGTGTCTGTGTTCGAGCGCCTAGGGCCTCTCCCGCCACAAAGCAAACGTGCTGAGTCACCTCGTTGGGCAGATCTTGAGGATTCAGAAGACGAGGGAGAAGTGGAAGAAGACAGGTATCACCGGCCAAGGTGGTGCCCTGACGGACTCAGCCGTTCCCAAAAGCGCGGGGTTCAGCGATTGCGCGGCCTCGGAGGAAGCCGAGAGGTTATACCTGCATACGCTAAGGAAGGCACGACCTGATCTGGCTGCAAAGGTTCAGAGAACCCTGGATGAAGAGGGTCGTCCACGGAAAATGGAGTGGCGCCCCAAACAAAGGAAAGCCGATGATGAGACATCGGCTGGTACAAACATGGTACTCGTCTTGCCGACAGAGCTTAGTGCGCCACGACTCTACGATGCACTCAAGGTGGACGACAGCAGGCGCATCAAGTCAGAGGTTGGGTTGGTATTATCCAGCCTGACCGAGTAGCAAGATTAAACCAATGAGCAAATCGGGAAAGGCTGATCCTTGTGATCGGCCCCAAAAATGATGAAGGGAACTTACAAAACCTTCAACGGGCAAGCAGCATGGAGGCCGATTCCAGCAATCGGCCAAAATTATCCTCACCCACCATTCACGCTCGGGTTCAACATGTTATCCAACGGAGCCGATACCATCAATTCTCTTGACAGAATCGGCTCGGGGGGGCACCCAGGTATATGAAAATACGAGGATATGCAACGGAAGCATCTCATCTTCTGGTGATGGGTATTGCAATATGGGGGCCGATGCACAGGTCGGCCGTAAAAAAAAATCATCTTTGAAACAGCCGATGCAAGGGCATCGACTTTAGAATTGAGAGGCAGCCAATGCGCAGCCAGCAGCTGATGCGCTGCCATCGACTGTAGTGGAATTATGCAATATTTAGACCAACGGTGGTGCCTTATGTTGCCTCGAGGGAGCAAAAAAATGGAAACTGCTCCAGCTGCTTCGAGCCGATCCGGGTTCCTGAACCTTTTTTCTGTCAAGGATTCCCAGTCCTTGAGGCTAGTTCAGCTGAAACAGAAGATCATCGGCTGTCGGAGGAAGGAAGAGGGTGGGCTGTGGCGCATTCTCTCTGACATTCTCGCCTCGAGTGAGGCTCGGGGGGCAGCAGGCTCGAGTAGGGCTCGGGGGGCAGCCGGCCTAGTGGATACTCTGTTCAAAGGACCGATGCGGTGCGATCGGCTCATTATGCATTGGCAACAGGGGCGAATCGGCAAGGTCAGTAGGAGAGAGAATCGGCTCAATTAAACTCAGAGGGAATCGGCAAAATCAAGATTGGGGAAAAGTTCTCCATTGATTAAGATGAGATTTCTTACATAAGCTAATTGCTCTCAAAAGGGAAATACTAGGGGAACCATTGCCCCATCTACTACTACTGGCCCTATTCTAGAGGTCCTATCTATGGGCCATCATCGCCCTCGTCGTCGCCATCATCGCCACTATCGCGCTGCTCCCGGCGGGCTCGTCGTCGCTCCAATGACCGCCGACCGGGCCCTCGTTATCTTCATCTTCTTCGTCAACGTCATCCTCGTCGGCCGTCGAAGTCGCTAAGATTGCCCGGCCAAGGGCGGAACCGCTTGGCCGGCGGCTCGTCGGAGGAGCTCTCGTCGTCGTCCTACTCCTCCTCCTTTTCCTGCTCCTCCTCCTCCCCGGAAGAGGTGAAGTCGCGAGGAGAAGGCCGTCGTCGTCACTCTCCTCCTCCGCTCCCCCAACGGCGAGGAAGCGGAGGTCGCTCTCCCCGTCCGTCAAGGACTGGTCGTCCTCGGACTAGATGGAGAAGTCATGGTCTGACTCCTCTCCGGCCGCAATGGCGCGGCGGGTGTTGGCCGCGTGGACCGCCGCCGCGTCGTATTCCGGCGTCGGCTCACGGGACGTGGAGGATTGGCTGGCAAGATCCGATGGGGCAGAGGAGGAGGAAGACATGGTGGCTGGGAGGGCTTTTGGAGTGCTAATGCGGAGGAGATACGAAGGAGAACTGTTCAGAGCGGTTAAATCGAAGGAGGATATAGTGGAAATTCAATGCCACAGCAGTTTCCGAGGAAGTGGTGCCTAAAAAAAAAAAAATTGCCAGGTCACGCGGAGAAGTTGAGGAGGCAAGGCATCATCATGAGGGATACTGCGACGGTTCTGCCACGACATGACCCGACGAAGGAAAGCAGAGTGATTTTGGAAATGTTATTTCCAAAACCAGGGGGCATGTGTTATCACCAGGATTTGACCGAGTCAGAGGTGGGCCGCAATCAAGATGGGCTTAAGGAAATATACATGGAGAGTTATGTGAATCGGCCTTTTATACCAAGTTGGGCTTAATTGCCCGTGTATCTGTAACATATTAGATCGTATCTTAGTTTAGAGATAGAATCTTACTCGTGCACGGTTTGGTGCACGCCCACATTAGAAAGTCCCCTGGACTATAAATATGTACCTAGGGTTTATGGAATAAACAACAACTCACGTTCAACCCCAAAAACAAACCAATCTCGGCGCATCGCCAACTCCTTCGTCTCGAGGGTTTCTATCGGGTAAGCGACATGCTGCCTAGATCGCATCTTGCGATCTAGGCAGCACAAGCCCCACGTTGTTCATGCGTTGCTCGTATCGAAGCGCTTTTGATGGCGAGCAACGTAGTTATCATTAGATGTGTTAGGGTTAGCATTGTTCTTCGTTTAAGCATGCTTACGTAGTGCAACCCTCGCATATCTAGCCGTCCTCACGCCTATCTCGAGTGTGGGGGTGGCACCCCGCTTGATCATTATTTAGTAGATCTGATCCGTTACGATTGCTCCTTGTTCTCCAAGGATTAGTTTAATATCTGCAATAGTTAGGCCTTACAAAGGGGGGGAGGATCCAGTGGCACGTAGGGTGGCGTTCGCAAGTCCTAAACAGGATGTTCCGAGGATCAACGTCATGTTGGTTTTGTGGCCTTGTTTAGGATCGGCTTACGAGCACCGTGCGTGGCCGCGAGGCCCAACCTGGAGTAGGATGATCCGATTATGCGGTGAAAACCCTAAATCGTAGTAGATCTCATTAGCTTTATCTTGATCAAGCAGGACCACCAAGTATTCGTGCACCCCGTACGGATCATGGGTGGATCGGCTCTTTGAGCCGATTCACGGAGATAACCTGAGAGCCGATCGAGGCTCGTATTTAACGTTTACATGTATGCCCTGCAGGAAACTAAGCGAGGCATCCCCATCACCTTCCCGGCCAGGTATAGGTCGGGTGGCACGCCCTTGCACTTCGCATCGCCGCGTGTGACCAGAAGAGCATTGCGGGCCGTCGCTCGGAGGGGTCTCAGCCAGCCGCAGCTCTAGGCTCTTCCCGGCTCTACGGTGTTGACAAGGCCGCTGCCCGTCGGTGGGTTTTGGCAGTCAACAGCCCCGATGAGACTGACACCACCGCGAAGAGGCAGGAGCGATTCCTGAACGGACTGCATGATGAGATGCAGACTGTCCTTGTCAACATCCCCTTCGCCGACCTTGAAGCCCTTGTCGACTCCGCCATCCAGATGGAAGGCAAGCTGAACCAAGCCAATGAGAACCGCAAACGCCGCATGATGCACCGAGTGGGCCTAGCAACGCCCGAAGTATCGCCCCAGCTCAAGCGGAGGTTTCACTCCGAGAAACAATAACAAGCCACAGATGCAGAACTCGCGCCCCGGTTATCAGAACCGGAGTGGAGGAAACCCCAGGCCAGGAGGCCACAACAACAACAGCAACTACAACAACAACTACAACCGCGCTCCGCCTAGAGGCCCCAACAACAACAACAACACCAACACCAACACCGCTCCAAGGACCGGAAGCAACGCCATCCCCGTCGCCTCCAAGGACAAGTCCACCATCACTTGTTATGAGTGTGGTGTAGTGGGGCACTACTCCAACGAGTGTCCCAAGAGGCTCGCCAAGCTCGCAGGAAACACCACTGCACCTGCTCAGCAGCAACGCCGTGTCTCCACCGGCAAGAAGTTCGCCCCCAATAACCGCAACGGCCGTCTCTACCACATGAGCGCCGAAGAAGCCCAGGAAGCACCAGATGTTGTACTGGGTATGTTTTCTGTCAACCACACCCCTGCCAGAGTGTTGTTTGATTCTAGAGCATCTCATTCTTTTGTCACCGAAGACTTTGCATCAACCAGTAAAATTCAACCTCTCAGTTTGAAGCATGTTATGATAGTTCAAATCCCCGGATCAACCACCAAAGCCAGAAAATTTTGCAAAAATGTACCCATCATAATACATGAGGTAGAATTCTATGCCAATCTCATCATTCTGGGAACCAAAGGTTTGGAAGTCGTACTAGGAATGGACTGGATGTCAAAACACCATGGTTTGATAGACTGTGCCAAGAAAGCCATCACCATGACTAGCAGCACCGGTATCCTAGTAGAGCATGTCTCTGAAAGACTACCCAGAAAATTCACCTGTAACCAAAGTGTAGCCAAGCCAACTCTGGATTGATGTGTTTCCGGATGATCTACCCGGTATGCCCCCGGATCGGGATATCGAGTTCATCATCGAGTTAATCCCCGGAACCGGACCTATAGCGCAGAGAGCCTATAGCATGAACCCAACAGAGCTTGTGGAGCTGAAGAAACAGATAGATGATATGTTAGCCAAAGGTCTGATTCGACCTAGTGCATCCCCCTGGAGATCACCCGTGTGCTGTTTGTGGACAAGAAGGATGGTGCCACCCGGTTATGTACGGACTACCGTAAGCTTAACGATGTCACCATCAAGAACAAATACCCCCTACCCAAGATAGAAGACTTGTTTGATCAGTTAACCGGAGCCAAAGTTTTCTCAAAGATAGATCTTAGAACTGGTTATCATCAGCTGAAAATTCGAGCCACTGATATTCCGAAGACTGCCTTCACCACCAGATATGGGTTGTATGAGTACAATGTCATGTCATTCGGATTAACCAATGCCCCCGCTTATTTCATGAACCTCATGAATAAGATCTTCATGAACTTTCTGGACAAGTTTGTCGTTGTCTTCATCGACGACATTCTTATCTACTCCAAGTCCGAAGAGGAACATGAACAGCATTTGGAGACTCGTCCTAGAAACCCTTAGACACCACCGGTCGTACGCCAAGTTCAAGCAAGTGTGAGTTTTGGCTGAAGGAAGTAGGATTCCTGGGACACATCCTGTCTGCAGGAGGAATTGCCGTAGATCCCGCAAAATTAAAACTGTTATGGAATGGCAAGCCCCCATCACCCAAACCGAGGTCCGCACTTTTCTTGGATTAGCCGGATATTACCGCAGATTTGTAGAAGGCTTTTCGAGCATCGCTCGACCAATGACCCAACTGTTGAAGAAGGATAAGAAGTTTGAGTGGATCGACAAATGTGAAGAGAGCTTCCAACAGCTCAAGAGTAGACTGACCTCAGCCCCAATCCTGATCATGCCAGACATCACTAAGCCCTTTGACGTATATTGCGACGCCTCCAAGATTGGTCTTGGATGTGTGCTTATGCAAGAAGGCAAAGTCATATCTTACCTCTCCCGACAGTTGAAGCAACATGAGCAGAATTATCCAACCCACGACCTCGAACTTGCAGCCGTTGTCTTAGCCTTGAAAGTTTGGCGTCATTACCTAATGGGTAACCGATGCAAGATCTACTCCGACCACAAGAGCCTGAAATATATCTTCACCCAGAAGGAGCTGAACATGAGGCAGCGCAGATGGATTGAATTATCAAGGATTATGACATGGAGATTCACTACCACCCCGGCAAGGCCAATGTGGTAGCGGATGCTTTGAGTCGACTGCCGTGTCAGTTGAACTCCATGATCGCAATCGAACAACCCAGCCTGTTTCAAGAGTTTGAACAGTTTAGACTTGAACTTGTTAGTGAAGGATTCCTAGCTAGCATTGAACTTCAACCCACCTTGATCAGCCAGATTAAGGAAGCACAGATAGGAAATGCCAGCATCGACGGAATCAAGAAACAGATTTCCGCAGGGAAGGCACCGGGATTCACCGTAGATGAAGCCGAGGTTCTTTGGTACAAAGGACGCCTCTGCGTACCATCGGACTCAGACTTGAAGCAAGTCATCCTGCAAGAAGCCCATGAAACCCTTTAGTCAATCCACCCCGGAGGTACCAAGATGTATCAAGACCTGAAGGAGCAATTCTGGTGGCATGGAATGAAGAGAGAGATCGGAAGCTACATCGCCAAGTGTGATATCTGTCAGAGAGTCAAGGCGGAACATCAGCGACCTGCAGGACTGCTACAGCCACTGCAGATTCCAGAATGGAAGTGGGACTCCGTAGGAATGGACTTTATCATAGGTTTGCCCAAATCCAGCAAAGGCAATGATTCCATATGGGTAGTTGTCGATAGACTGACCAAGGTAGCTCATTTCATCGCTGTCAAGACCACATACCAAGGCCCAAAGTTAGCAGAATTGTACATCTCCAGAATTGTCGCCCTGCACGGAACCCCGAAGTCGATTGTGTCAGATAAAGGATCACAGTTCACCTCAAGATTCTGGCAAAAGGTGCATGAAGGACTAGGAACACGCCTGAATTTCAGCACCGCCTATCACCCCCAGACTGACGGACAGACTGAGAGAGTCAACCAGATACTGGAAGACATGTTAAGAGCATGTGTGCTGGAGTACGGATCCAAGTGGGAAGACTGCTTGCCTTATGCAGAATTCTCTTACAACAACAGCTATCAAGCCAGCCTGCAGATGGCCCCCTTTGAAGCCTTGTACGGGAGGAAATGTCGTACCCCCCTGAATTGGTCGGAAGTCGGAGAAAGCCAAGTCTTTGGCCCAGATGTTCTTCGGGAAGCCGAAGAGAAAGTACACAAGATCCGCGAGTACCTCAAGACAGCGCAATCCAGACAGAAGAGTTACGCCGACAAGAGACGCCGGGAGATGACCTTCGAGATCGGAGACTTCGTCTATCTCAAGGTATCCCCCCTGAAAGGAATGCAGAGATTCCAGCTGAAAGGAAAGCTCGCACCCCGATATGTCGGACCCTTCAAAGTTCTGAGTCGCCGAGGCGAAGTATCATATCAACTGGAGTTGCAGGAAGAAATGTCGGCTGTGCACGACGTGTTTCATATCTCACTCCTCCGGAAGTGCCTTGAAGTCCCTGAGAAGACCGAAGTGTTCAAGAACATCGATCACCGATCGGTGGATATCAACCAGGACTTGACATACCGCGAAGTGCCGATTCGCATCCTGGAGGAATCTTATAGAACCACCCGCACCCGAAGCATCAAGTTCCTGAAGATTCAGTGGAGCAACCATACTGAGGATGAAGCCACATGGGAACGTGAAGACTTCATGAAGAAGGAGTACCCAGATCTCTTTAGTACCTAACTTTCTTTTAGATCTCGGGACGAGATCTTTTGTAAGGGGGAAGGGTTTGTAACATCCCAAATTTCAATAAAAAGGAAGGAAGAAGAATTCCAGAGATCAAAATTTCAAACTAACAAAAACTTTTCTTTTTCATATAGTACCCTGCATAGGACTTGTGCATTTGAGTGATATGCCATGATGATTGTTAATATGTGTTGGTGCTATGCTCTAAAACCATAGGGTGATCATGTGAAGATCACCAACCAAATAAATCAAAAAGAGAAAGAATTCAAATAAAAGAAAAAAACCTAAAAACCCTCACATATGCTCTATGGCATTTTTATAAATTTTGACCCTAGACCAATTTGGCCTTCACCACTAGTTGAATAATGTTACTAAACACTTATTACCACTTTTGGAAGCAAAGAATCACAAATCAAATGATTTTCAAATACAAAACTTGCTCACATATGATAATGGCCAAAACTGCCATTTACAATCTGGTCACCACTTTGAGCCCTTGCTTTTCGAAATTTTCAAACTAAACTTTGTCAACTCTTTGCACCTCATCCAAGTCAACATCAAGGTGAACACTTTTTGTAAAGATCACCATGCCAAATTCTTTCTTGATCAATAGCTATGCTCATCCAAAGTTGCAACTTTTTATTAAGTTCAACAATCTCACACTTGTCAATTTTGGCAACTCTTTGATTTGGAAAATGCCAACACCACACTTCACCACCTCTGGTCATTTCTAACTCTTTGAAACACTCCCCACTCAACACTTGCAACCTTGTGAATTGAATCAAATTTAAACAAAATTCACAAATAGCCTCTAGGTAACTATTTGACACTATTCCAAATAGTGATCTAACCTAACCCTAACTACCCCATTAGCTCCCTACTGGTCCCCTTGTCTCCTCTCTCACTTAAACCCCCATAGCAACCCTAAGGAGGCAAGCCCTAGCTTGCATGGCATGGCCATGCCGGCCATGTCGAGTCACCCCTCTCTCCTTTGCTCTCCAACACTGGCCCTGGTGTCCAGCAGCTCCACCTCACCTCTCTACCTCAGCTAGCACCGATCACCTTGCCGTAGACGCCGTGGACTCGCCGGAGATCGCGCGCCCAGATCGGCACAGCCATGCCGCTCGCGTCGCGCGTGGACGCGCCGCAGACACACACTGGCCACGTGCAACGCCATCGCCTCGAGCACCCCCTGGACCCTCTGCGAGCACGTTGACCATCTGTGTGACACCGCGACGCCGCCAGACACGCTCCTGACCTCAACCCGTTCCCGCCGCCGCCGGAGACGGCGACACGATCCCGTGAACGCCGCGGCAGACACGGACGCAACGAGACCAAACCAGCCACCGCCCGACCGTGCCGTTGCCACCTACAGATTCGCCTGGACGAGGAGAACATCGTAGCACCCTCGCCTAGCCCAACCGCTCGCCGGAATCGCCGCGCCATGGTCGACTTCTTCACGGCCCCGCAACACCCTTGCCATCTATAAATACCTCGTTCCCTAGACGAAGCTGAGCACACCATCTCGATCCCCATCCTCCACTGCCTCTCCTCCACCCAGTAGCTACCTCGATTGTCGCCGGAGCTGCTCCAATTTGAAGACCGGAGCCCGCCGGCACCTCATCTCGCCGCCGTCGATTGGAGCCGTTCCGAGAGGAGCCGCCGGTGCGGGAGCTTCCTCATCGACTACACCTTCTCCAAGCACACTCGCCAGCCCACCGCGGGAGCCCTCGGTTAGCCCTCCGACCCCCTAGTGCCGCCGCGCGCGTGAACCCCTCTCGCCGGCGACGACGATGAACGAGCGTCGTTGGATTAGATTCTAATCCAACGCCCGATTTAAAACGTACCGCTTCGGGTTTTATGAGCCACCGATGCCCGGACCCCACCCCGTCAGCGCGCCGCGCGTCCGTGGACCGTGGTGGGCTGGACCAGGCCGTTTAACTCGAATCCGGCCCGCTTCATTTCCCGCCGGCCCCTATTAATTCAAACTCCTTTTAAACTTTTCCAAATAATTTCAATACTGCCTAAACTTTGAAATTCAATAGATTCTGATTGGCTTAACCAAATTCAACAAACTTTATATGGTTGGAAAGCTATGAAAAAGATCTACACAATGTCACTGGTCCCTTGTCAAGTTTAGGTATAGATTTAATCTGATAAAAAGAAGAAGGCAGGGACTTTTCCCTATTCAAATAATTACTAAAAATCAACCAAAATAGATATTAAATTAATTCCAACTCCAATAGCTCACATTTGACTTACACTAATTGTTTCTGCAAGAAAATGGTGTGGTCACTTTGCATGATCATGCCCTAGATTAATTAGTGGACAATATGGCTATTTTCTCTAAGTGATATTGTCCGAAACTATTATGCAAATTATATGAGGTGTTATACTTCATTTAAATCTTGTCTCCAATGAATTCATGTGATGTTGGACCCCTGGCCAAACTCACATATATGAATTACTTGGGGATTTAAATCATTGGTAGGATTGATAAATAGTATGAGGTGGTCTACCTCATTTAAATCATTTTCTCAAATGATGATAATGAATGGTTGACTTAGGTCAATACAAATTCATGTATGATTATTTGAGAAATTAACTCTTAAGAAGATTTCAATGAGAGGAAATTATTTCTCAAGAACAACATGGAAACTATCATTTACATATGTAATGAGAGGAAATTGTTTTCCTCAAGCAACACAACCAATGCACCTTAAGTGAATTACTTGTGTGTCTAGAATAGTTGTGTGCATATATGTGATGTTTGGAATAGCCATTGAATTAGTGAGTGATTATACTCGTATTCAAATTTAGACGCTAGCACCGGAGAATACCAAGAGGAGGAAGGATTCTACCAGGAGGAGGAGGAGGAGCCCCTTGAGAACTATCAAGGCAAGCTAATATTCTTACAAAGTGCAAAGCCCCTTGGGGCATGGCACCATGAGTCTTACTTTTCTTACCATAAGCCTATCCCAAGTTTCTACTTTACAAGTCTTTACTTGTTTATTCAAAGAGTTACTTTTATAGTTAACTTTGGTCAAAAGTAAAGGAGGTTACTAGAGTAACAAAGTGAGTCTCAAGCTAGCCAAGCAATATTAGCACCCCTCATGATTAGTGCTAGTGCTAAATATTAAAACTTGACTACTCTAGATGGGAACATATGATTTTGAAACAAGTTTGAAACCTTGGGATGATGAAGTCATTTCATTGAATGATTTTTGAAGGTGAATATGACCAAGAGAAGATGGTGATTTTTTATATAAAACTGATGTTGGTTTGAATGCGATACCTTTCCAATATTGAGTACCCCCACAATACCTGATTATGGGTAGGGCTTAGCTGGAAGTTTTTGCATCTTAGTATGGGTTCCCTCCGAACACACATCATAGGGGTTATGCCGAGGCTGCCTCCGTTGTTGAGAAATGATGTGAATTGAGGTGAATTGTACGGCCAAGCCTCGTGCGGTTCCCGGGTTGACGATTGGTCTTCCACTGGGAGGCCAAGCTCATGGGGAGAGGTGCTCATACTAGGATTTGTAAGTGAAAGGTTATGGTTGATGATCCGCATATCGTGTTACGATGATTCGGGGAAATCCCGACGGATGAAATCAAATGTTGTGGCACAAGTGTGCAACCTCTGCAGAGTGTAAATCTATTCGAATAGTCGCGTCCACGGTTACGGACGGTTGGAAAGGCCATACCGTGTCCAATGTCAAATCTTTTGAAAAGGTTGGTGAAGTGAACGGTGAATTGGTGACTTGACTTGGAATCACAACAATGTGGTGGGAATGACACTAATGTTCCCACTTGAGTTAGTCTAGCACTTGAATAAGTTTTCTCAAATACTTATGAACAAAAATTGGCTTTATGCAAATAAACTAGAGCTTAGCATCCTTTACTAGAAATGCCTAGCACTTACATTAGTATTAGTTTGCAAGTACTTGAAGTACTTACGGCTTTGTCCCTGGCTATTCAAATGGCCAGAGTATGAAGATGAACAGAATTACCACGGAGATGACCAGCAGGATGCCTATGACAACTAGGAGTCTTCTAACGTCAAGCGTTGGCATGTGGACTAGAGAGTCCTTGTATCTTACGCTTCCGCTATGAACTGGTGTTTGTTCGTTGATCAATAGATCAACTATTCGTGTAATATGGATCGTGTGATTCAAGTTGTAAGACAATATGGTTTGTAATAAATGATGACTATGATATTCAGCTATTA
>NC_061512.1:51401171-51416981 GCF_022539505.1 Lolium rigidum | reverse complement strand
ACTTGATCCATGCGCGCACAAATATAATGGGCACTGATGTCTACGGGTGCTTTTATTCTTGTAGACAGTGTTGGGCCTCCAAGAGCAGAGGTTTGTAGAACAGCAGCAAGTTTCCCTTAAGTGGATCACCCAAGGTTTATCGAACTCAGGGAGGAAGAGGTCAAAGATATCCCTCTCATGCAACCCTGCAACCACAAAGCAAGAAGTCTCTTGTGTCCCCAACACACCTAATGGGTGCACTAGTTCGGCGAAGAGATAGTGAAATACAAGTGGTATGAATGAATATGAGCAGTAGTAACGGCGCCAGAAAAGTGCTTGCTGGCGTGCAGATGATGGTAGTAATATTGCAGGAAGTAAAGATGCAGTAAAACAGTAAACAAGCAGCGATAGCAGTATTTAGGAACAAGGCCTAGGGATCATACTTTCACTAGTGGACACTCTCAACATTGATCACATAACAGAATAAATAGATAGATGCTAGACTCTACACCCTCTTGTTGGATGATGAACACCACTAACCGTGTAGGATTACACGAACCCTCAATGCCGGAGTTAACAAGCTCCACAATATTCAATGTTCATATTTAAATAACCTTAGAGTGCATAACATATCAACATAACCAAACCAAGTACTAACATAGCATGCACTACTGTCACCTTCACACTACGAAAGGAGGAATAGATCACATCAATACTATCATAGCAATAGTTAACTTCATAATCTACAAGAGATCACAATCATAGCCTACGCCAAGTACTACACGATGCACACACTGCCACCATTACACCGTGCAGGAGGAATAAACTACTTTAATAACATCACTAGAGTAGCACATAGATAATATTGTGATACAAAACACATTGCAATCATAAAGAGATATAAATAAGCACTTCACTATGCCATTCATAACAGTGAATAAGTATTCTGTGAAATATAGCCTAAGAGACCCACACGGTGCACACACTGTCACCTTTACACACGTGGGACAAGGAGTCTCCGGAGATCACATAAGTAAAATCCACTTGACTAGCATAATGACATCTAGATTACAAGCATCATCATATGAATCTCAATCATGTAAGGCAGCTCATGAGATTATTGTATTGAAGCACATAGGAGAGAGATGAACCACATAGCTACCGGTACAGCCCCGAGCCTCGATGGAGAACTACTCCCTCCTCATGGGAGACAGCAGCGTTGATGAAGATGGCGGTGATGTTGATGGAGAAGCCTTCCGGGGGCACTTCCCCGTCCCGGCGGCGTGCCGGAACGGAGACTCCTGTCCCCCAGATCTTGGCTTCGCGATGGCGGCAGCTCTGGAAGGTTTTCTCTGGTTTCGTCGAACGTCGTAGGGTTTTCGCGACGGAGACCTTAAGTAGGCGGAAGGGCAGCCTCGGAGGGGGCCTGGTGGGCCCACACACTAGGGGGGCGCGGCCCCCCCTCTGGCCGCGCCATGGTGTTGTGTGGGGCCCCCAGGGCTCCCCTCTGGCGGCTCTCGGGTGTTCTGGAAGCTTCGTCCAATTATAAGACTCTGGGCGTTGATTTCGTCCAATTCCGAGAATATTTCCTTACTAGGATTTCTGGAACCAAAAACAGCAGGAAACATCAACTGGCCCTTCGGCATCTCGTCAATAGGTTAGTTCCGGAAAACGCATAAATATGACATAAAGTATGCATAAAACATGTAGATATCATCACTAATGTGGCATGGAACATAAGAAATTATCGATACGTCGGAGACGTATCAGGCACCAAGGACGGTAACATATCAACATACAACTCTAATGAACCAAAGAGAAACAACCGATCAATCAAAGAACAAATAAACTATGGCAACATGACATAGATCATAGGATTATAACTTATAGCATCAATCACCATGGTTACATAGGGCGGTACAGAGGTTTGTGAGAGGATGGACCACTAAATACAATGAGGAGTTGGTGATGGAGATGGCGGTGAAGACGTTGGAGGGCTCAACGAGGAGCGCCGGGAGGCGGAGGCGTGGGTGGCACCGGCGGCGGCGCGGGGGACTCCTTCCCCGCCGCCGGCATCATGGGGGAGCGCCGCCCCTTAGCCTTCTTCTTCCTTGAGTTGGTGCTGGTGTAGATGAGTGTTTCCCCCTCCTTGGCTACTGCCAAGGAGGAGGATTTTCGTGACAATGCTTGGGGGCCTCCAAAAATAGGGTTTCCCATCAATATATAGTGTTGGAGATGCAATCTAGTCCATGGGATGGATACCCCTTTGATCCAAGGGCTCTTGGGCACCTCTAGAACCTTCCTAGGACTCTCTCTGTCCTTAATGAGCCTCACAACTCGTGGCTGGGCCGAAATATCCAGGTATGGAAAGAGTTTGTGTCAAATACGTCACCAACTTTCGGAGTCCCGAGACTGCACGAACCTCCGCAGTAATTCTGCTCTGTCGGATGCATCCATTGTCCATTCTGGACTAATAAGATGTCGAAATTGTTCGGTTTGAAATTATCTACAACTTTATAGTTAACGACTTTTCCATTGGATGTTGTTTTGATGAAGTTTCGAAGCGATCTTTGAAAGGTGTTCAGCAGGGACAGATTCCGGGATATTCTAGATTTCACCATAATGAGCTATTTCCTTCCATATTTGCCTATTTCCTGCACAACAAAGTTGAAACCAAGAACTTGTGCACTTTTGCAACTATTAATAGGTTAGTCCCTTAAAACATATAGTAATTGGTGTAAAACAAGCATGGAACATCAAAAATTATAGATACGTTTGCGATGTATCAATCACTAAAGTCATCGTTGAATATGTGGGAGCCATTAGGGATCTCCAGATCCCGCTATTGGTTATTGGTCGGAGAGAAGTCTCAACCATGTCTACATAGTTCGCGAACCGTAGGGTGACACACTTAAGGTTTGATGTCGTTTAAGTAGATATGGAATATGGAATGGAGTTCGAAGTTTTGTTCGGAGTCTCGGATGGGATCCAGGACATCACGAGGAGTTCCGGAATGGTTCGGAGAATAAGATTCATGTATAGGAAGTCAATTTCCAAGTTTGGAAATGATCCGGTGCATTTATGGAAGGTTCTAGAAGGTTCTAGAAAAGTCCAGAAGAAATCACCATGGAAAGTGGAGTCCCGGAGGGACTCCACATAGCTTGGCCGGCCAGCCTAAGGAGGAGGAGTCCCAGGTGGACTCCACCCTATGGTGGCCGGCCACCCCCCAAGGAAGGGGTGGGAGTCCCACCTTGAGTGGGATTCCCCCCTTGGGTAGGTTTCCCACCTTATGGCAAGTTCTTGAGTTGGGGTCTTATTCAAAGACTTGGAGTCTAACTCTTGGGGGTTCCACCTATAAAAAGAGGGACAAGGGGAGGGTGGCCGGCCACTCTAGCCTCCACCTTGGCCGCACCCCTTTGAGGGCCGGCGCCCAAGCCCCTCTCTCCCCAAACCCTAGTACCCCTCCTCCACCACTTCTCCCGCATACGCTTAGCGAAGCTCCGCCGGAGATCTCCATCGACACCGCCACCACGCCGTCGTGCTGCCGGGATTTCGAGGAGGATCTACTACTTCCGCTGCCCGCTGGAACGAGGAGAAGGACGTCGTCTTCATCAACACCATACGTGTGACCGAGTACGGAGGTGCTGCCCGATTGTGGCACCGTCAAGATCTTCTACGCGCTTTTGAAAGCGGCAAGTGATCATCTTCTACAACAACGAGATCTAATCTCGTAGGCTTTGGAAATCTTCAAGGGTTAGTCTCGTTCATCCCCTCGTTGCTACCGTCTTCTAGATTGCATCTTGGCTTGGATTGCGTTCTCGCGGTAGGAAATTTTTTGTTTTCTGTGCTACGAATCCCATCATCTTCAAGGGCAAAGCCTTTGTGGCAATTTATTGGGAGCCTCCAATTAAGTTGTGGAGATAGCCCCAAGCTTTGTGCGGGTTCGGTGACCTTCCTAAGGTTCCATAGTGGTCGAGGACATCCCTTTTGGTGGGAACTCTCGAGGAGAATACGGTGGCCCTCGTGCATTTGGAGTGACTTGTCCTCCACACCGCTCCAACGGAGAGTAGCACTCGCAAGAGTGTGAACTTCGGATACATCGTTGTCTCACGTCACTTCGGTTATTCCTATGCCCGAGCTCTTTACTTATGCACTTTACTTTGTGATAGCCTTCGTGCTTGAAGTTATATATCTTGCTATAACATAGTTGCTTGTATTGCTTAGCATAAGTTGTTGGTGCACATAGGTGAACCATAGTATATAGGCTTTGGGCTTGACAAAGTAAACGCTAGTTTTATTCCGCATTTGTTAAGCCCATCTCGTAAAAGTTTTAAATCGCCCATTCACCCCCCTCTAGGCGACATCCGTGTCCTTTCAACAGCCACCGGCAATCATTCCCTCCACCAACATGAGAACATTCCTTGTCTCTTTGCCACCACCTACGCAATGGTAAGCCACACCGGCGATGGCCAGGCACCTCCACCACTTCCTCCACCTCCACCTCCACCACCCCCAGCCCACATCCCTCCCTGAGGTCCCTGAGTTTGACTTGTTTACCGAGGACGACGATGACGATGACGACATCCTCGTGGCTCTGAATGCAAAGTTCATCGCGCGTACCAGGAGGTGGCCCACGCGGCGTTCGACACGGAGCAATGGCAATAGCGGGAGGCGGTCGGTTGGTGGGCATGTGATACATCCAAAATGTATCTAATTTTCCAAATACTTTACTCAATGTTTTACACTGGAATCTCACCAGACTTGAAATTTTTTTGTTGAATCTGACGTTGTTTTTTTAGCAAAGTCTTCTTTGTGGTTGTTTTCCCAGGAAATAAAATCAGGGAAAAATACTATGCAAGTTTTTCATCTGAACAAGGACGCTGGGCTTTGGAACGACATGAGAGGGGCCACGAGGGCCTGGAACCACCAGGTGGCGCGGCCCCCTACCTAGGCCACGTCTCCCAGGGCTTTGGTTCCCTGTTGGATCGCCTAGCCTCCTCCTTGCGTGTACCTCCTTATATACCTTGAAAACCTATCCTCCTAGGAGGACAGACCTATTCGCGATATGGAGCGCCACCCCTACACGATCTTCATTTCGGGGGTCAGATTGGTCCTGCTCTCCACGCTAGAGAGGGGGATTTTGTCGCCATCTTCATCACCATCGTTATCAACAACATCTCCATCATCCATGTGCTCCTTATCCATCACCATGTGTGGGTAGTCCCCTGTAGGATTGTGATGTGGGTGGGGATTGGATGAGATTGATCATGCAATAATTAATGTGTATTGAGATTTGAGGGGGTTCATCTTGAGGATACTTTTGTATGGTGTTGATGCACTTTGTTAGGGTTAATGCTTGTTACTAGGGCCCGAGTGACATGATCTCAGTATTGTGTTCCTATTTCCCCATCATATATTTGAGTTTTGTATTTATCTACAGAGTGTATTTCCTATTATTATGCTGAACCTGCGAACCCTAAAGTGACAGTTAGGTAAACCAAGGGGGATATGCAGTAGTTTGAGGATATTATGTGTTCATGGAGTGTTAATGCATATTGACCCCGTCTATTTGAAAAGGTAAACCTTAATTACCAGTAGTTCCAAGGTGGCCCAAGTGCAATAGGCATGTAGGACAATAGATGTTGTGCAAATTCTCTTGATTAGTGTGCGCAACTATATTTGGGACACATACCTACACACACCAAAGTTAGAGATGAACCCAAGTTATTAATATCTCATTATATGATCAATCTTATCCATGCAACACCCCGCTATAACCTCATGCCTACGCTTTTAGTCTCTCAATTCACGAGTTACCAATTCTGGTGAAAACTGGAAATCCGTTGTTACTCTTTATTGCTTTTTTACTGCTTTGTATCAACTGCTGCAATCACCGCTTTCTTCTAAGAATATTTATATACATGTGTTGTTGAGAATGACGCCTCAACTGCTAAAGTCTTCCTATTATTTTTGTGTTTCCCCTCTCGTCGAACTATAAATATGGGCAATACTTCCCATCAAAGATTTCAACGATCCCCTATACTTGTGGGCGTCAAGACATTTTCTGGCGCTGTTGTCGGGAAACCTAGCTTTATTGGTAAGACCACTTGTTATCATTTATTTGTTGAAATTATTTATTTCTCACCATGGGAAAGGATAAGGATATTCCTAAGTGAAAGGACGAGATGTCGACTAGAGGGGGGTGAATAGGCGTTTGAAAAACTCTTACGGATTTGGCTTGTAAGAATGCGGAAATAAACTAACGTTTAGTTTACAAGCACAAACCCTAAATATGCTAGGCTCACCTAAGTGCAACAACAACAATTAGAGCTAAGCAAGATAGGCACAAGATATATGTAGCACAAGTGATAGCAAGATATATGTACTTCAAGCACGATGGCTATCACAAGAAAAGTAAGCTCGGGTATAGAAATAACCGAGGCACGCGGAGACGAGGATGTATTCCCGTGTTCTCTTCCTTTGCAAGAAGGTACATCACGTTTGGAGGAGTGGAGGTCCCACGAAGGATTCCCCAACGCCATGAAGGCTCACCCAATTCTCCGAGCCACACCCACGAAGGATAATGGCCCTTTCCTTATGGTTAGCTTTTCCTCCACTCCGGAGATGGTAAGCTCCACAACCACTTCACAAGATCCACGAAGGAGAAGCCCGGGCCTCTTCACAATCTTCCTTGAAGATATCACCGGAGCACCAACCGCCAAGCCAACTAGGAGGTCTCCCTCTAATAGTAACAAGCTCACGGTCTCTCACTCGAACTAATCGTGGTGGAGAGCTCAACACTATGCAATGATGCAAAGCAAGAACACTAGAGGTGTTCAAATCCTTCACACTCAAATCCCACCAAAGCAACAAATGCTAGGATGAGATTAGAGAGGAAGAACAAAGAGGAAATCAACAAATGACTCCAAGATCTAGATCCAAGGGGTTCCCCTCACTTAGAGGAGAAATGGATTGGTGGGATTGTAGATCTAGATCTCCTCTCTTAGATCCCTCAAGAATGAGCAAGAATCATGGGGGGAATCAAGAGAGAGGGCAAGTTCTTCAAAGTCAACAATGGAGGAGAGAGAGTGGAAGAACTTATTCAGCCCAAGGTGGAAGAAGGGCTATTTATAGCCCAAGAGCAAATATAACCGTTGGGAAAAAGTTGGGCTGAGTCAACCGTCGAGGAGGCCGGTCAACCGGGCCTGGGGCCGGGCCGTCCGGTGCAGGACCCGGTCAGACCGGGCCACAGACCGGACCCGGCCGGTCCAAACCGGACCACAGGCCGGACTAGTATTGGGCGAAGCTGGAAGACTTACTGGATAGTGCCCGGTTAGCACCAGTCCAGGGGCCGGTTTGAACCGGGCCATCCGGTGGGATGGCTGGTCACGCCGGGTGAGAAACCGGGCCAGCAGGAAAACATGTTATACAAAAACGGTGATAACTTTTGTGTTTGGACTCTGATTGACATGAAACCAATTTTGTTGGAAAGATAATGACGAATAGAATCCCAACAAAAACGGTGAAGAAACGGTGAAGACGTCCAAACTCGAAAACGCAATAGAAGAAATGGAAATATGGAAACTCCTCACAGGATATTTTTAGATGTTTTTAAAGAGGGAGTCTCCCACCGTTAAGAAACGGTGAAGACGTCCAAACTCGAAAACGCAATAGAAGATGCATGCGGATTCCGTTTTCGATGAACTTGGGCTTGTTGTAAAGCTAGAAACAAGCTCAAGAACCTCTCACAGAGAAACACCAAGAAGCAATAGGGATATGCAAAGTATGCAAAGAATTGAGCTCCCTAAGACGATGCGATCAAGTTACCCAACCGAAAGCCCCTCTTGATAGTGCGGCTATCTATCCTATAATCCGGTCTCCCAACAACCAACTTGAGATCGGTAAAAAGAAAAGCTAGCAAGGCCATACCTTTGACTTGCGCATCCCGCTTGATCTTGATGATAGCTGTTCAAGCTCCACTCAAGCCGGAATGCCTCACTTGATCATCGTTACTTCGTGAAGACTCACAAATGCTCCCCCATACACTAAGATGGGAAAGCTCCATTGATGTACATCTTCACATGTCCATTATCATCAAATGGACGACAAGCTTCAAGCATATGATCCTCTCGAAATGCTCAACTTGAACTTTCCCAACTCAACTTTGATGATGGTCACCACTTGCCGTCATCCTCTCATGGGCTATATGAGATCTCACTTTTGATGCATGCCCATGGAAAGATACCTTCATTTCTTCTTCTTGATCAGATCACATATATATCTTCAAATCGATGATCTTGATGCCAATACTCAAGGTATATCTTTATCTTCATGGCATCCATACTTGAATCCAACACATGGACTACAAGTAGTTCCTATGGAATATTCCTTCATATAAACTCAATGAAAACATTAGTCCATAGGGGTTGTCATTAATTACCAAAACCACACATAGGGGCAATATACCCTTACACTAAGAATGCTCTTATGCCTTCCACTACTCGGAGAGGTATAGACTTGCCTACTAGGCCACACTTTTCACCTAATGCTGCTACTATTACTCCTGCTGCTGAAGAGAATAATACTACTATACCAAATTCACCACCATCAGGAATATTGTCTATTAATACTGAAACTAAGTTGTTGGATGATGGCATAGATAGAGAGGGGACGCCTAATTTATCTATGTCTTTGTCCAATGATGATGTAGAATCTGAATATGATAAAGATGAATTATATGAGTTGAATGATCCTGCATCTAGCTCTAAAATTACTGAGGAGTACATTTCTTTCCCAAAAGCTTTCATGAGTATGGATTTAAATGAATTGGATAAATTTGAAGCTAGCATGAACACTGTACTTGGAGAACTATTCCCTGTTGCTAGTGAATCTTATGAATCTGCAATTTAAATTAAAGATAAAGATTATGAATTTAATGCAGACACTAAGATAATTGAAATTGTTGAGGCTAATAAATTCTATGGGAAAGATGAAGAGTTTCATTATGAACACTTAGAAAACCTTAATGATCTTGCTGAAGTATTTGTCAAAAATGAAATTCAACAGCGCTACTATTTCTTGAAATTGTTTCCCTTATCCTTAGGAGGTGAAGCAAAAACTCGGTATAACTCACTAGCCCCAAAGTCAATTACTAGCAGAGAGGCGTGTTTCTATTTATTCTTTAATAGGTTCTTTCCAGCTGATAAGACTCATGCCATGAGAACTCAAATGAGTAACTTCGCACAAAGTGAGAAAGAAAGTCAATCTCGAGCTTGTTGGGGGAGATTTTGTGCTTTTAAGAGGAGATGCCTTGCACATGGTTTTAAGTAAAAAGAATTACGTGGCATATTTTATAATGGACTAATTGAAAAATCAAGATCTTATCTAGATAGTGTTGCATGAAATTTTTTCAGGCACAAGACTATTGAAGATGCTAAAGGATTATTGGACACTATTACTCAGAATTATCATGATTGTGATGATTCCCATGAAGAGAGGCATTCTTGAATTAACAAATGAAGGCATGAAAGAAGCCTCAATGTCTAGTAAAGATAAGGGAATTAAAATATCTTACCTGAAGAAATTGTCTAAAATAGGTGTTAAATTTCCTATTGATGAACCACATTTTCCTATTCAAGGACATGCTATTTGTCCTTTTAAAGATAATGAAAAGGCATCATCTTCTATTATGGTCTCATATGTTTCTCCTCCAAATTAATTTACTCAGCAACAAAATACTCTTGAATATGATATAAGAATGAATCTCATGGAGAACTCTCATAAAATTAAATCTCTCCGTGAAAGTGTAAAATTTAGTATGGATGCTATTAAAAGGATTATTAAGCATTGTACTATGATGAATAACCAAGTTGAACAGATGATCTCTCCTCAAAATAAATTATATGAGAGGCTTCTTGCTGAAAAGAAGCCAATATGTAGTGTTGAAACGAGAAGTGGGATAAGTACTCAAGATCCCGATTATCCGGAGGGCCATCCAAAGAGAAAAGAGAAAGACGCTCTTAAAATGAAGAAATCTTCTGCAGGAAAATCTCCGAATGAAATTGAAGCTAATGGGAATTCTGAACAATAAGAAAAAGATATATATATTTCTAATGCCGAAACTGAAGACACCAATAATGAAGAATATGATGTGGAATTATCTCAAGCTAATGGAGATCCACAAGATAATTAAAATGATGAAGAGGTTGAGCCCATTGTAAGAGAGGATCATCAATCTTCAAGAAACAAAGGTAAAAAGAAGAAGCCTTTGCAACAACCAAAAGGTAAAGATAGGGATTAATGGGTACAAAGACTCATACCATATCCCCAAAAGTTAATGAAAACTTTAGATGATGCAAGATTTGACAAGTTTCTTGGACCGATTAAAAGTTTATGATGACTACACATCAACAACATGTATGCCTAGCTTTCTCGAATGTGGTCCTTCT
Organism: Lolium rigidum; assembly: GCF_022539505.1. Classification (NCBI taxonomy): domain Eukaryota; kingdom Viridiplantae; phylum Streptophyta; class Magnoliopsida; order Poales; family Poaceae; genus Lolium; species Lolium rigidum. The sequence goes on along the minus strand of NC_061512.1, from coordinate 51,406,554 downwards.
ACAACGTGGTTTGTATCACCGACATATTTGGTTTGGTTTTTTTGTGGCCTGATTTTTTTTTCCTTCCTTGCTTACTCTAGTCCACAGAGAAGGACAACAGACGGAAGAAGAAGCGCATGGGAGGAGATAAGATACATATGTTAGTTATTAACAGTTCTATAACTCATACAACATATAGTTTACATGTAGCCAGTAAACATATATTATACAATTTATCATTGCTTCATATTCTTGACTGCTATTGATTCGCCTACTGCTATTACTGCTGTCTTAAATTGTATGATTTTAAAATCAATAGTATATATGGATATTCATTTGTCTTGCATGATTAATATGATGATTAATATTTCTATGTCTTCATGTTGTTTACAATTATAGGGAATTATCTAATCCAACATGTCCATCACTATATATGTAATATGCCTACTAGTTTTCAGTTTTACCGTTTTTAAAACATGTGCCCAAGTCACTATCTTCGCTTAAAAGAAGCAGAATTAATCATCATGTTCCCAGGTAAGTTTTCCTGTTTTTGAACTAGTCTCACATGATTTGAACTGTGTACATATTTGAACTACAGATTCATCATCATGATAATGAGAATTGTAAATAGTACTTTTAAAATTATAGTTTCCATCACATGGGATTTCATGTGTCGTTGATTGGTGCCATGTTTTGGCTGCTTCCCACTTATTTTGTAGTCTGGTAAGCATCCAATTATTATTTGCCGTCATCAGTAATCACATGATATGTTGGTAAACATCTAGTATCGGAATAGTCGTATGTGTCCAGCCGTAATGGTGTTGAACTAATCTTGTTTACAATGCAGGGAAAGTATGGACAACATCAACAATAAGAAAATCCTTGTGAAGGATAAGTACATCCCGGTTGATGAGGAGGATGAGTACATCCCTGCCGATCATGACGATGACTACATCCCTGCAGATGAGGAAGATGACTACATCCCTCATGACAGTGATGGCGACTACATCCCCTCTGATGATGACGATGGCTATATCCCTGATGACAGTGATGATGATGATGATGATGATGATGAGAAAAAAGATCACAATAAGAGGTTAGATTACTATCTAGGCTTGCTGCATTTTATTTAGCTTAGTCTGATAGTAACACAATAATATTTTGAAATTGATAAGGGGTGGCCCGATCTTCTCAGTAAGCAACGGTAGTGATGATGATCACGGGGTGATCGCAGCGGAGATAACTTGGATGAAGTGGATGATAACTTGTATGACGCAACGAGTTCTCTCGATTGGTCCCTGTCGCCAATGCAACAACTCTCAACCCTGCAAGATATTCGCAACTCCACACACTTGCGCACGTAGCCGCCGACCACGAAGCGGTAAGTTGCAACCGTCTGATTCCCAATGGAACAACAGATCACACAAGACTTTATCAGGATCTACACAATATCAAGCAATATGGTGTAGGAAATTCAATAGTTTTGCAGAGCAAACAACTAAGAACTAGGGTTTATCTTAAACGTGGTCTAAAGCAGCTAGGGGGGCGTCCTGGGCACTTATATAGGCGTCTGGGACGAATTCTGGTCGAAAAGATACAAGAATAACCGACCCAGAATAGATCTGGTCGAGACAGACTCGGACACGGCCGGTCTGGGGGCCGGTCGACCGGGCCTGGGACCGGGCTGGCCGGTTCAAACCGGGCCAGGGACCGGGTTCCAACCGGGCGCTGGAATTGTCGCGCAGTAACGTCTCCGGTTGGCATCAGCGTGGCGCCCGGTCGGCGCCGGGGTGGATCCGGCCTGCCGCCCGGTCGGACCGGGCCAGGGACCGGGCGCGCCGGCCGATCTGACCGGGTGCTGGGCCGGCCTGGACTTCATCTCCTCCTCTCGCGCATGCCTCCCGCTCCTCCCTCGCGCGTCCATGAGATATGTTCATGTCAAGCTCCTTGTTCAGCTCCACGTCCATCTTCACGTCCAGCTGCTCCTCTCCTTCTCGTGTGATGCTTGTCTCCTCTTCATACCTGATGATACATAAGTAATAGGACTTAGGTAGTATAAAGTTCTGATCAATCAAAGTATCGTTTAAGAACAAGTTCACCTGTTGTTTAAGTAGTTTCGCACGAGCTCTTGTAATAGGTCCAATCCGAACTTCATTGGACTTGAGCTTCACAGCAGGTTCATCTTCATTTGGTAATGACGGAGGTGGTAGTGTGGTAGGGATGTCCTCATCATCTTCCCCCCCCCCTTGAAAAGACGTCGACCCCGACTCTCCAAGGTCTTCTCCGTCATATGTTGTCAAATCAGCAACATTGAAAGAATTAATGACACCAAACTCATCAACTGGAAGATCTATCGAGTATTGGCACGGCCTTTGTGTTGCACAGAACGATCATATAGCCAAGGCCGACCCAATAATAGGTGACACACCGTCGTAGGAACCACATCAAAATCAATGCAATCCTTATACGGTCCGATTGCAAATTCAACACGCACCATGTGGTTTACCTTCATCTCACCATTGTCGCTCAACCACTGAATATAGTATGGATGCGGGTGCGGTAGATACTTCAACTTCAGCTTGGTACACAACTCCTTGCTTGCTAAATTGCAGCAACTCCCGCCATCAATAATGACCTTGCAAGCCTTGTCAGGACCAACTAAAGCCTTTGTTTGGAACAAATTGCAGCGCTGAGTAGATGCACTAGGCAACACATTAGGAGCACGCTGCGACACAACAATGGTGCGAGCATCAGACGGATATGCATCTTCACCATCAGTGTCATAGTCATCATCTTCTCGGAGCATTAGGATCAACATCATCTCCAGTCTCATACTCATTGTCCTCATTGATAATCATGACTTTGCGGTTAGGACAATCTCTCTTGAAGTGACCTTTGCCACCACATGTGTGACAAGCCATATCACGGTTACGCACAGTAGACATGTTAGAGCCACTCGTACTTGCAGTAGATTCGGACTTCTTTGTGTTAGACACATTGGAGACCGTCTTGCTAGGCGGAGTAGAGTAAGGTGCGGAGCGCGTCCATGGCGCCGGCGCCGTAGGTGGGGCCGCGTGGGGTGTGAAGCGCCCAGCTCCTGACGCTCGACCTTTAATCTTTGCTTTGTCAGCCAACTGTGATTCAGCTTCTCTTGCATGATGTAGCAACTCATTCATAGTGGTGTAACTGTAATGACAAACAATGCCTTTGATGTCATACTTCAAACCATTGATAAAACGAGTCATTGTCATCTCAAGGGATTCTTTGACACGGCCACGCTGCATGAGCATCTCCATCTCCATGTAGTATTCATCAACAGTCTTCACACCTTGTCTCAATAGGGTCAACTTATCAAATATACTGCACAAATAATTTGTGGGCACAAAACTCTCAGTCATTGCCGCCTTCATAGCACGCCATGTGATAATAGGCTGTTCACCATCTTCTTCGTGAGCACGAACAAATCGATCCCACCAACGCAAAGCATAACCATCAAATTCGGAAGAAGCAAGCTTTATCTTCCTATCTTCAGTATAATGTGGATGTAAACTCCATAACTTCTCAATATTGAGCTAACAAGTGAGGTATTCTTCAACATCAGCTCCTCCTTCAAACTTGGGTATAGAAATTTGGGCTTACCCAATCCATCTTCCTCATCTTGTCCACGACCATTGCGACCAAGTGGAGCCCAACCTCGAGGACGATCACCACGACCAGGGGCTTCATCAGCGTCGTCATTTTGTTGTCGTTGTTGATTTGTAAGATTCTCAACAGACATTGTCAAAGTTCGAAGAGTGCGTTGAATATCCGTCATTTCATCTTGCATTGCAGTGACGGTCTCATTAGTAGCATCTAGCTTTTGGGAGATCTCTTGGACCGTCCCATTAAGCACATCGTCCTGAGCGCGGAATTCACGTCGCATCTCATTACGAAGAGCCTCAAACTCCCTCCATGTGATAAGATCTGCAGAATTCTTGTTTTCCTGGTTAACAAGTTTTTGATCACTAGCAGACATCGTTAGTAGATTAGTGCACTAAATCAAAAATATATGGTGGTACTCTCACAACTCACTCAAAAACTGATAAGAAAAGGAAATCTTACCGTTCCAAAGTAAATTAGTGTTGCTTACCACTTGTAGTAACAACTAGTGCACGGATGTAGCGAAGCGAATATCAAGGGTATAAGAACAAATCACACGACAAAACAAGATATATGTGGGGCTGTAGGTAGGCTACCTATTTGCACCAATAACAAGCTCTAGCGCTGACCGTAGACAACCAATGATACTCACACAAGGCGATTTATGTGGCAATGCAACTATATGGAAGAAAGGTTGCAATGCACTAGAGAGACGCTAGCAAAGCTCAACGAGACAGGCACAAGATTGCTCAACTACGGGTGCAGTAAAGTAAACTTAGGCCTTCACTTGATTCTTCTAGCACTTCACTTTTCTTTTTGGATTTTTCTTTTGTAACGCAGCTATGTAGCTCTTTTTGCTTCTTGTCAAGTTTTTTTTTTGATGTTATGACACAACTCCTTGATACCACGGCCAACAAAATATGCAAAGCACCAAAACCCTAATGAGCAGCCTGTCGAGCGGTAAAACTAGTCTCTTCTGGGGAAGTTCCTAGTCACTTTATATCGATAGGCTGTGTCTATGGTTGGGAACAAACACACTGTATGCTATGTGGACTCGGAGTAACAAAACTGAAACTAGATGACAATAGAGACTCAAACCCTAACAATACTAGATGCAAGAAAAAGATACGTAAAAACAACTACGAAAAGCAACTAAAACTTGAAATTAGTGCAATCTAAAGCTATGGCAAACCCTAACCCTAACTTTTGATGGCTTTTTCTAGATAGGAAACACTCACAACTCAACTATGGGGTGGACTGTGGATGGCTTACCGAGGGAACCCGAGAATCTGATACCAAGATAATAAGGGGTGGCCCGATCTTCTCAGTAAGCAATGGTAGTGATGATGATCACGGGGTGATCGCAGCGGAGATAACTTGGATGAAGTGGATTATAACTTGTATGACGCAACGAGATCTCTCGATTGGTCCCTGTCGCCAATGCAACAACTCTCAACCCTGCAAGATATTCGCAACTCCACACACTTGCGCACGTAGCCGCCGACCACGAAGCGGTAAGTTGCAACCGTCTAATTCCCAGTGGAACAACAGATCACACAAGACTTTATCAGGATCTACACAATATCAAGCAATATGGTGTAGGGAATTCAATAGTTTTGCAGAGCAAACAACTAAGAACTAGGGTTTATCTTAAACGTGGTCTAAAGCAGCTAGGGGGCGTCCTGGGCACTTATATAGGCGTCCGGGACGACTTCTGGTCGAAAAGATACAAGAATAACCGACCCGGAATAGATCTGGTCGAGAC
>NC_061512.1:51380695-51401071 GCF_022539505.1 Lolium rigidum | reverse complement strand
CCTAGGGATTACACTTCCACTAGTGGACACTCTCAACATTGATCACATAACATGAATAGATAAATGCATACTCTACACTTTTGTTGGATGATGAACACATTGCGTAGGATTACACGAACCCTCAATCCCGGAGTTAACAAGCTCCACAATAATGCTCATATTTTAGTAACCTTTAGTGTAAGATAGATCAAAAGACTAAACCAAGTACTAGCATAGCATGCACACTGTCACCTTCATGCATATGTAGGAGGAATAGATCACATCAATATTATCATAGCAATAGTTAACTTCGCAATCTACAAGAGATCATGATCATAGCATAAACCAAGTACTAACACGCTGCACACACTGTCACCTTTGCACACATGCAGGAGGAATAAAACTACTTTAATAACATTGCTAGAGTAGCACATAGATTAATTGTGATACAAACACATTGCAATCATAAAGAGATATAAATAAGCACCTCACTATGCCATTCAACAGAGTGAATAAGTATTCCGTGAAATATAGCCTAAGAGACCCACACGGTGCACACACTCGTCACCTTTACACACGTGGGACAAGGAGTCTCCGGAGATCACATAAGTAAAACTCACTTGACTAGCATAATGACATCTAGATTACAAGCATCATCATATGAATCTCAATCATGTAAGGCAGCTCATGAGATTATTGTATTGAAGCACATAGGAGAGAGATGAACCACATAGCTACCGGTACGGCCCCGAGCCTCGATGGAGAACTACTCCCTCCTCATGGGAGCAGCAGCGGTGATGAAGATGGCGGTGGAGATGGCAGCGGTGTCGATGGAGAAGCCTTCCGAGGGCACTTCCCCGCTCCGGCAGGGTGCCGGAACGAGACTCCTGTCCCCCGGATCTTGGCTTCGCGATGGCGGCGGCTCCGGAAGGTTTTCCGTATCGTGGTTTTTCGTCCCGGGGTTTTCGCGACGGAGGCTTTATATAGGCGAAGAGGCGGCGCAGAGGGTCGAAGGGGTGGCCACACCATATGGCGGCGCGGCCGGGGCCCGGGCCGCGCCGGCCTATGGTCCGGGGGCCCGAGTGCCCCCTCCGGTCCTTCCCGGGTGTTCTGGATGCTTCCGGTAAAAATAGGAACATGGGTCTTGATTTCGTCCGATTCCGAGAATATTTCGTTACTAGGATTTCGAAACCAAAAAAGCGAGAAAACAGCAATCGGCACTTCGGCATCTTGTTAATAGGTTAGTTCCGTAAAATGCACGAATATGACATAAAGTGTGCATAAAACATGTAGGTATCATCAATAATATGGCATAGAACATAAGAAATTATCGATACGTCGGAGACGTATCAAGCATCCCCAAGCTTAGTTCTGCTCGTCCCGAGCAGGTAAAACGATAACAAAGATAATTTCTGAAGTGACATGCCATCATAACCTTGATCATACTATTTGTAAACATATGTAATGAATGCAGCGATCAAAACAATGGTAATGACATGAGTAAACAAGTGAATCATAAAGCAAAGACTTTTCATGAATAGTACTTCAAGACAAGCATCAATAAGTCTTGCATAAGAGTTAACTCATAAAGCAATAAATCAAAGTAAAGGTATTGAAGCAACACAAAGGAAGATTAAGTTTCAGCGGTTGCTTTCAACTTGTAACATGTATATCTCATGGATAATTGTCAACATAGAGTAATATAACAAGTGCAATATGCAAGTATGTAAGAATCAATGCACAGTTCACACAAGTGTTTGCTTCTTGAGGTGGAGAGAAATAGGTGAACTGACTCAACATAAAAGTAAAAAAGAATGGTCCTTCAAAGAGGAAAGCATCGATTGCTATATTTGTGCTAGAGCTTTTATTTTGAAAACATGAAACAATTTTGTCAACGGTAGTAATAAAGCATATGAGTTATGTACATTATATCTTACAAGTTGCAAGTCTCATGCATAGTATACTAATAGTGCCCGCACCTTGTCCTAATTAACTTGGACTACCGGATCTTTGCAATGCACATGTTTTGACCAAGTGTCACAATGGGGTACCTCCATGCCGCCTGTACAAAGGTCTAAGGAGAAAGCTCGCATTTTGGATTTCTCGCTTTTGATTATTCTCAACTTAGACATCCATACCGGGACAACATGGACAACAGATAATGGACTCCTCTTTAATGCATAAGCATGTGGCAACAATTATTATTCTCATATGAGATTGGGGATATATGTCCAAACTGAAACTTCCACCATGAATCATGGCTTTAGTTAGCGGCCCAAAGTTCTTCTCTAACAATATGCATGCTCCAACCATGAAGGTGGTAGATCTCTCTTGCTTCAGACAAGACGGACATGCATAGCAACTCACATGATATTCAACAAAGAATAGTTGATGGCGTCCCCAGAAGACATGGTTATCGCACAACAAGCAACTTAATAAGAGATAAAGTGCATAAGTACATATTCAATACCACAATAGTTTTTAAGCTATTTGTCCCATGAGCTATATATTGCAAAGGTGAATGATGGAATTTTAAAGGTAGCACTCAAGCAATTTACTTTGGAATGGCGGATAAATACCATGTAGTAGGTAGGTATGGTGGACACGAATGGCATAGTGGTTGGCTCAAGGATTTTGGATGCATGAGAAGTATTCCCTCTCGATACAAGGTTTAGGCTAGCAAGGTTATTTGAAACAAACACAAGGATGAACGGTACAGCAAAACTCACATAATAGACATATTGTAAACATTATAAGATTCTACACCGTCTTCCTTGTTGTTCAAAACTCAATACTAGATGTTATCTAGACTCTAGAGAAACCAAATATGCAAACCAAATTAGCAAGCTCTAAGTGTTTCTTCATTAATGGGTGCAAAGTATATGATGCAAGAGCTTAAACATGAGCACAACAATTGCCAAGTATCACATTATCCAAGACATTATAGCAATTTACTACATGTATCATTTTCCAATTCCAACCATATAACAAATTAACGAAGAAGAAACTTCGCCATGAAAATTAAAAGCTAAGAACACATATGTTCATACGAACCAGCGGAGCGTGTCTCTCTCCCACACAAGCATTTATTCAAACAAAAACAAAAACAAAATCACACAGACGCTCCAAGTAAAGTACATAAGATGTGACGGAATAAAAATATAGTTTCAGGGGAGGAACCTGATAATGTTGTCGATGAAGAAGGGGATGCCTTGGGCATTCCCAAGCTTAGATGCTTGAGTCTTCTTGAAATATGCAGGGGTGAACCACCGGGGCATCCCCAAGCTTAGACCTTTCACTCTTCTTGATCATAGTATATCATCCTCCTCTCTTGACCCTTGAAAACTTCCTCCACACCAAACTCGAAACAACTCATTAGAGGGTTAGTGCACAATAAAAATTAACATGTTCAGAGGTGACACAATCATTCTTAACACTTCTGGACATTGCATAAAGCTACTGAAAGGTAATGGAACAAAGAAATCCACCCAACACAGCGAAAGAAGCAATGCGAAATAAAAGGCAGAATCTTCCAAAACAGAACATTCCGTAAAGACGAATTTTAAAAGGGCACCAGACTTTCTCAAATGAAAATGCTTAAATTGAATGAAAGTTGCGTACATATCTGAGGATCACTCACGTAAATTTTCTTAATTTTCTGAGTTACCTACAGAGAATTAGACCCAGATTCGTGACAGCAAAGAAATCTGTTTCTGCGCAGTAATCCAAATCTAGTATTCACTTTACTATCAAAGACTTTACTTGGCACAACAAAACACAAAACTAAGATAAGGAGAGGTTGCTACAGTAGTAAACAACTTCCAAGACACAAATATAAAACAAAGTACTGTAGCAAAATATCACATGGGTTATCTCCCAAGAAGTTCTTTCTTTATAGCCGTTAAGATGGGCTCAAGCAGTTTTAATGATGCACTTGCAAGAAATAGTATTTGAAGCAAAAGAGAGCATCAAGAGGCAAATTCAAAACACATTTAAGTCTAACATGCTTCCTATGCAGAGGCATCTTGTACACAAATGAATTCATGAAGAACAAAGTGACAAGCATAAGAGGATAAAACAAAAGTAGCTTCAAGATTCTCAACATAAAGAGGGGACACTTAATATTATTGAAATGCATATAACCATATTTCCCTCTCTCATAATAAATTTCAGTAGCATCATTGATGAAATCCACAATATACCCATCACTTAAAACATTCTTATCATGGTTCATATGCATAGAAGTATCATTAAATTTGGCATAAGAAGAGTTATTCTCATTAATAGTAATTGGAGTAAGATTATTATCAAGAATTTGAACATGGTAAACAAATTGCATATTAAGGGAATTGTTTTTAGTAATCCAATCATGACTATGACAAGTTTCATAAGGATAGTTAGAAACTATATCATAGCATTCTTTATAATAATCATCGGAGATCAGGGGCACAGTTGTCATCATAGGAAATAGAATAGTTATCTTTCACAGTCGGTTTATCTGTGTCCACACCATCATTATTATTAGAAGGAGATGTATCAAGAACATAATGACCAGTAGATAAAGGATTTTCAAACACCTCTTCCCCAAGCTTAGAGCTTTCTATATCATTATGGGAGGAAGCATGGATAGCACTGACACTATGGCAATTATTATCATCATTTTCAGAATTAGTTTCCCGGAGATTTGTAATATCAAAAGTAGTGTGCTCATTCAAATCATGATCGCTAATGTATGTAAAGGGCATAGGAAGATCATCGTATTCGGATTCATTATCATAATAATCATTAGGAGCAACATACTTACGGTTACCTAGCGTTATCTCATTCACGCGGGGATACGCCGTTACCTCTTTCTTTTTATTCTCCTTCTTCTTCTTCTTCTTCGTTCCCTTCTTCTTGTTCCCTTCTTTAGGAGGAAGAGGCTTGAAGGGTGGCTTGTCCGCATAACCTGATTTACTTTCAGAAACAATAGAAGAAACTTGGGAGGATCCCTCCTTTTCATTAATTAGTTGAAAACACACAATGGTCCTATCATATTTTGGCAAGGTGTCATCTTCTAAAATATTTTGTATGTAAGTATTTGTATGGCTATTATCAATGCAATAAGAAAAACACCCATGCAGGACATCATCAATATCAAGATCACTCATATGTAACAAAGAGATTTTTCTCGACAGTTCTTCACACCCCAAAAATAAAGTAAGTTCATCATGCTGATTAGGAGTAATTTCATCATCACAATACAAATTTGCAGCACTCATTGGGTTCAAATTATCATTGGAGGAGCATTGAAAATTAAAATGACCCACTTCATGGCAAACTTCAAAAATAAAAGGATAGAGGGCACAAACTTTTTTACCAAGATCATCTAGAACCCTAAACCACTTTCTAGTTTTTTCATTAGCATGATGGATACAATATTCATCTTTGATTTGATTAATTCCACAAGGTCTATGTATTCCACAAAAATTAACATGCTTATAGGAAATAGCATTCTTAGGAGTTTGAGCATGCTTATTGCAATAATTAACAACAATTTCATTATTCATGCAAGCCTCTTTAAAAGGTTCATGATACTTATCAAAATTCTTTTTGGGCAATTCAAAATGAGAAGCAAAGGCTTTATAAAGATTTGCAGCAACTTGAGAGTCAAGACCATAAGTAGCACTCATATTTCGAAATTTATCGGTATCCATAAAAGTTTCAATGCATTCATAATCATAATTTATACCTGACTCTTTACCTTTGTCGTTCTCCCAATCTTCAGCGTTCTCCTTAATCCGATCAAGAAGGTCCCTTTTAAACTCTTCTTTGTTGCGCGTGAATGATCCAGAACAAGTAGCATCCAACCAAGGTCTTATCTTGAAAAGAAAGTCTTGCATAGAAATTATCAATAATGATATTACCTGGAAGCTCATGATTGGGGAATTTGAGCATTAAAGACTTCAATCTCTCCCATGCTTGGGCAATACTCTCTCCATCATGAGGCCAGAAATTATATATTCGGTTTCGGTCTTTGTGAATTTCACTTGGAGGATAGAATTTAGAATAAAATAGATGCACAATATCCTTCCAATCAAGAGAATGCTCATCCTTCAGACAGTTTATGCCAATGCGCCGCTTTACCGTACAACGACATAGAGAATAATTTCTTCTTCACTTCATCCATAGAGATACCCGCACACTTGAATAACCCGCATAATTCATGCAAAAACAAGTAAATGATCTCCAGGATGCACAGTTCCATCCCCTTCATAGCGGTTATCCATAACACGTTCAATAATTTTCATAGGTATTTTATATGGAATACTTTCAGTAGGTGCATTTAAAATATCACAAGCATCATTAGAGTTATCGCATATGGGAGATAAAGTATTATCAGAGCAAATTTTCTCCCCTAAAGATGGGAAGCTAAAAAGATCATGAAAACCAGCTTCCCCAAGCTTAGACTTCTCCATAGCATTAGCAAGTAATTGCATTCATACTAATAACATCGCTACTAGCATGCAAATAAGGTTCCATTGGTTTTTTAATGTTCACACCAAACAATTCTAAATCAGGAAAAAGATTAAAAAGCTCACTAATTTTTTTGTTGTTTTCCATTATGCCTAACTAGTGAAAATAAAAACAAGAAACAAAAAGATGCAATTGCAGGATCTAAAGGAAATAGCTTTGAGCACAAATACAATGGCGCCAGAAAAGTACTGTTACCTGGGACCGGAGTATGAGTGCCTTTTTACCTTTCCTCCCCGCAACGGCGCCGTAAAAGTGCTTGATGTCTACGGGAGCTTCTATTCTTGTAGACAGTGTTGGGCCTCCAAGAGCAGAGGTTTGTAGAACAGAAGCAAGTTTCCCTTAAGTGGATTACCCAAGGTTTATCGATCTCAGGGAGGAAGAGGTCAAAGATATCCCTCTCATGCAACCCCGCAACCACAAAGCAAGAAGTCTCTTGTGTCCCCAACACACCTAATAGGTGCACTAGTTCGGCGAAGAGATAGTGAAATACAGGTGGTATGAATAAGTAGTAGCAACGGCACCAGTAAAAGTGCTTTGCCCAGGACAAGTAAACAAGCAGTAGTAACGCAGCAAGTAGTAACGCAATAGAAACAAGAAACAAACAGCGATAGCGATATCTAGGAACAAGGCCTAGGGATTACACTTTCACTAGTGGACACTCTCAACATTGATCACATAACGAGAATAGATAAATGCATACTCTACACTTTTGTTGGATGATGAACACATTGCGTAGGATTACACGAACCCTCAATGCCTGGAGTTAACAAGCTCCACAATAATGCTCATATTTTAGTAACCTTTAGTGTAAGATAGATCAAAAGACTAAACCAAGTACTAGCATAGCATGCACAATGTCACCTTCATGCATATGTAGGAGGAATAGATCACATCAATATTATCATAGAAATAGTTAACTTCGCAATCTACAAGAGATCATGATCATAGCATAAACCATGTACTAACACGGTGCACACACTGTCACCTTTGCACACATGCAGGAGGAATAAAACTACTTTAATAACATTGCTAGAGTAGCACATAGATAAATTGTGATACAAACACATTGCAATCATAAAGAGATATAAATAAGCACCTCACTATGCCATTCAACGAGTTGAATAAGTATTCTGTGAAATATAGCCTAAGAGACCCACACGGTGCACACACTGTCACCTTTACACACGTGGGACAAGGAGTCTCCGGAGATCACATAAGTAAAACTCACTTGACTAGCATAATGACATCTAGATTACAAGCATCATCATATGAATCTCAATCATGTAAGGCAGCTCATGAGATTATTGTATTGAAGCACATAGGAGAGAGATGAACCACATAGCTACCGGTACAGCCCCGAGCCTCGATGGAGAACTACTCCCTCCTCATGGGAGCAAGCAGCGGTGATGAAGATGGCGGTGGAGATGGCAAGCGGTGTCGATGGAGAAGCCTTCCGAGGGCACTTCCCCGCTCCGGCAGGGTGCCGGAACAGAGACTCCTGTCCCCCAGATCTTGGCTTCGCGATGGCGGCGGCTCTGGAAGGTTTTCCGTATCGTGGTTTTTCGTCCCAGGGTTTTCGCGACGGAGGCTTTATATAGGCGAAGAGGCGGCGCAGGAGGGTCGAAGGCTGGGCCACACCATATGGCGGCGCGGCCAGGGCCTGGGCCGCGCCGGCCTATGGTCTGGGGGCCCAGTGCCCCCTCTCGGTCCTTCCCGGGTGTTCGGATGCTTCCGGTAAAAATAGGAACATGGGTCTTGATTTCGTCCGATTCCGAGAATATTTCGTTACTAGGATTTCGAAACCAAAAACAAGCAGAACAACGAACCGGCACTTCGGCATCTTGTTAATAGGTTAGTTCCGTAAAATGCACGAATATGACATAAAGTGTGCATAAAACATGTAGGTATCATCAATAATATGGCATAGAACATAAGAAATTATCGATACGTCGGAGACGTATCAAGCATCCCCAAGCTTAGTTCTCGCTCGTCCCGAGCAGGTAAAACGATAACAAAGATAATTTCTGAAGTGACATGCCATCATAACCTTGATCATACTATTTGTAAACATATGTAATGAATGCAGCGATCAAAACAATGGTAATGACATGAGTAAACAAGTGAATCATAAAGCAAAGACTTTTCATGAATAGTACTTCAAGACAAGCATCAATAAGTCTTGCATAAGAGTTAACTCATAAAGCAATAAATCAAAGTAAAGGTATTGAAGCAACACAAAGGAAGATTAAGTTTCAGCGGTTGCTTTCAACTTGTAACATGTATATCTCATGGATAATTGTCAACATAGAGTAATATAACAAGTGCAATATGCAAGTATGTAAGAATAAATGCACAGTTCACACAAGTGTTTGCTTCTTGAGGTGGAGAGAAATAGGTGAACCGACTCAACATAAAAGTAAAAAGAATGGTCCTTCAAAGAGGAAAGCATCGATTGCTATATTTGTGCTAGAGCTTTTATTTTGAAAACATGAAACAATTTTGTCAACGGTAGTAATAAAGCATATGAGTTATGTACATTATATCTTACAAGTTGCAAGTCTCATGCATAGTATACTAATAGTGCCCGCACCTTGTCCTAATTAACTTGGACTACCGGATCTTTGCAATGCACATGTTTTGACCAAGTGTCACAATGGGGTACCTCCATGCCGCCCGTACAAAGGTCTAAGGAGAAAGCTCGCATTTTGGATTTCTCGCTTTTGATTATTCTCAACTTAGACATCCATACCGGGACAACATGGACAACAGATAATGGACTCCTCTTTAATGCATAAGCATGTGGCAACAATTATTATTCTCATATGAGATTGAGGATATATGTCCAAACTGAAACTTCCACCATGAATCATGGCTTTAGTTAGCGGCCCAAAGTTCTTCTCTAACAATATGCATGCTCCAACCATGAAGGTGGTAGATCTCTCTTACTTTAGACAAGACGGACATGCATAGCAACTCACATGATATTCAACAAAGAATAGTTGATGGCGTCCCCAGAAGACATGGTTATCGCACAACAAGCAACTTAATAAGAGATAAAGTGCATAAGTACATATTCAATACCACAATAGTTTTTAAGCTATTTGTCCCATGAGCTATATATTGCAAAGGTGAATGATGGAATTTTAAAGGTAGCACTCAAGCAATTTACTTTGGAATGGCGGATAAATACCATGTAGTAGGTAGGTATGGTGGACACGAATGGCATAGTGGTTGGCTCAAGGATTTTGGATGCATGAGAAGTATTCCCTCTCGATACAAGGTTTAGGCTAGCAAGGTTATTTGAAACAAACAAGGATGAACGGTACAGCAAAACTCACATAATAGACATATTGTAAACATTATAAGATTCTACACCGTCTTCCTTGTTGTTCAAAACTCAATACTAGATGTTATCTAGACTCTAGAGAAACCAAATATGCAAACCAAATTAGCAAGCTCTAAGTGTTTCTTCATTAATGGGTGCAAAGTATATGATGCAAGAGCTTAAACATGAGCACAACAATTGCCAAGTATCATATTATCCAAGACATTATAGCAATTTACTACATGTATCATTTTCCAATTCCAACCATATAACAAATTAACGAAGAAGAAACTTCGCCATGAAAATTAAAAGCTAAGAACACATATGTTCATACGAACCAGCGGAGCGTGTCTCTCTTCCACACAAGCATTTATTCAAACAAAAACAAAAACAAAATCACACAGACGCTCCAAGTAAAGTACATAAGATGTGACGGAATAAAAATATAGTTTCAGGGAGGAACCTGATAATGTTGTCGATGAAGAAGGGGATGCCTTGGGCATCCCCAAGCTTAGATGCTTGAGTCTTCTTGAAATATGCAGGGGTGAACCACCGGGGCATCCCCAAGCTTAGACCTTTCACTCTTCTTGATCATAGTATATCATCCTCCTCTCTTGACCCTTGAAAACTTCCTCCACACCAAACTCGAAACAACTCATTAGAGGGTTAGTGCACAATAAAAATGAACATGTTCAGAGGTGACACAATCATTCTTAACACTTCTGGACATTGCATAAAGCTACTGAAAGGTAATGGAACAAAGAAATCCACCCAACACAGCGAAAGAAGCAATGCGAAATAAAAGGCAGAATCTGTCAAAACAGAACAGTCCGTAAAGACGAATTTTAAAAGGGCACCAGACTTTCTCAAATGAAAATGCTCAAATTGAATGAAAGTTGCGTACATATCTGAGGATCACTCACGTAAATTGGCTTAATTTTCTGAGTTACCTACAGAGAATTAGACCCAGCATTCGTGACAAGCAAAGAAATCTGCTTTCTGCGCAGTAATCCAAATCTAGTATTCACTTTACTATCAAAGACTTTACTTGGCACAACAAAACACAAAACTAAGATAAGGAGAGGTTGCTACAGTAGTAAACAACTTCCAAGACACAAATATAAAACAAAGTACTGTAGAAAAATATCACATGGGTTATCTCCCAAGAAGTTCTTTCTTTATAGCCGTTAAGATGGGCTCAGCAGTTGGGACTCCTCCTCCTTAGGCTTGGCCGGCCACCATAGGGTGGAGTCCACCTGGGACTCCTCCTCCTTAGGCTGGCCGGCCAAGCTATGTGGAGTCCCTCCGGGACTCCACTTTCCATGGGGATTTCTTCCGGACTTTTCTAGAACCTTCTAGAACCTTCCATAAATGCACCGGATCATTTCCAAACTTGGAAAGTGACTTCCTATACATGAATCTTATTCGCCGAACCATTCCGGAACTCCTCGTGATGTCCTGGATCCCATCCGAGACTCCGAACAAAACTTCGAACTCCATTCCATATTCCATATCTACTTAAACGACATCAAACCTTAAGTGTGTCACCCTACGGTTCGCGAACTATGTAAACATGGTTGAGACTTCTCTCCGACCAATAACCAATAGCGGGATCTGGAGATCCATAATGGCTCCCACATATTCAACGATGACTTTAGTGATCGACTGAACCATTCACATACGATACCGATTCCCTTTGTCACGCGATATTTTACTTGTCCGAGGTTTGATCATCGGTATCTCTATACCTCGTTTAACCTCGTCTCCTGACAAGTACTCTTTTCTCGTACCGTGATATGTCATCTCTTATGAACCATTCATATGCTTGCAAGCTAATTAGACGACATTCCACCGAGAGGGCCCAGAGTATATCTATCCGTCTTCGGGATGGACAAATCCCACTATTGATCCATATGCCTCAACCCATATTTTCCGGATACTTAATCCCACCTTTATAACCACCCATTTACGCAGTGGCGTTTGATGTAATCAAAGTACCCTTCTGGTATAAGTGATTTACATGATCTCATGGTCGAAAGGACTAGGTAACTTTGTATCGAAAGCTTTATAGCAAATAACTTAATGACGTGATCTTATGCTACGCTTAATTGGGTGTGTCCATTACATCATTCACATAATGACATAACCTTGTTATTAATAACATCCAATGTTCATGATCATGAAACTATGATCATCTATTAATTAACAAGCTATTTATACAAGAGGCTTACTAGGGACTCCTTGTTGTTCACATAACACACATGTATCAATGTTTCGGTTAATACAATTATAGCATGGTATGTAAACATTATCATAAACACAAAGATATATAATAATAACCATTTTATTATTGCCTCTTGGGCATATCTCCAACAGAAGAATCTCCACAACTTAATTGGAGTCCCCAAGAACACCACAAAGACCACTAAGCATTACCACAAAGGCCTTTCCCTTGAAGAATCTCCACAACTTAATTGGAGTCCCCAAGAACACCACAAAGACCACAAAGACCACTAAGCCGTCTAGGGTCCAAAGACCCAAGAGGCACAAGCTCCGGGAACAAGCTCCTGAAGTGAATATCTCACGAACTTTCACCTCCACGTATCACCGCGGAGAAGTCAAACCGATGCACCAAATGCAATGGCAAGAACACCACAAAGATGCTCAAGTCTTTCTCTCTCAAATTCCAACAAAGCTACAAAAGCTATTGGGGAAATAAGAGAGGAAGAACAAATAAGGGAAGGAACACCAAATTTCTCCAAGATCTAGATCTAGTGGATTCCCCTCACAAAGATTTGATTGGTAGGAATGTAGATTTAGATCTCCTCTTCCTTTTCCCTCAAAAAGATTCAAGAAGTATAGGAGGATTAGAGGGAAAGGGGAAGCTCTCAAGGTCAACACTGGTGGAGAGCACAAAGGGGAAGAGGTAGTTGCCCAAGGAGGAAGAAGGGGGTCTTAAATACCCCCTCCCATCGAAATATGACCGTTTGGGTAGGCTCAGGCCGGATTATCCGGGGCCGGATATTTGCAAATATCCGCCCCCCCAAAAACGGCTAAGGACCAGAAAAAACATGCCCCTAGATGGGAGACGGATATTTGGCCGGATTTTTCGTTTGGGCCGGATAATCCGGGGGCCGGATAGTCCGCTCCAAACTTGGGCCGGAATATCTGCCCCCTCGAAAACTGGCAGAAACAACAAACTGAAACGGACATAACTTTAGCATCCGGACTCCGATTTTGATGATCTTGAGCTTGTTTTGAAGCTAGGAACAAGCTCTACAAGACCATGCAGGGAACCATCATAGTCCAACAAGGGAGGATAGAAATAAATTATGAAAGGTTTGACTTATCTAAAAAGTACATACCGGTAAAACCTCCAACCTTGAAAATGCAACAAGTTGCCCGTGCAAAAAACCATTCTTGATAAACTAGAGCTTGTAAAGAGAATAAGCACAAGCTCTAAAACATCACATGGATAAGATCCAAATAACAACCAAGAAATATGATGCAAGGATGCAAAGGTTTAAGCTCTCCGAAGGATACGATCAAGTTACTCACTCGAGAGCCCTCTTGATAGTACGACAACTAAACTATAAACCGGTCTCATGACCGGTGAGAAAGAAACCCTATCAAGAGCAAACCTTAACCTTACGCATTTCACTTGAGCTTGATGATGACGTTCTTCACCGCAGCAAGATGGAATGCCTTTCTTGATTGTGCTTGCTTGATGAAGTCATGCGAATTGCTCCCCCATACTCCACTATGGGAGAGCTTCTTCTTCAGCACATCTTCACATATCCATGATCACCATATGGATGGCAAGATTCAAGCAAATGATCTCTTCGAGATGGCTTGTCTTGAACTTGCACTTCATTTCTTCATTCTTCATCATGTTGATGTCTTGAAGTAACTTGAGGGCTCACTTCATCTTCATCTTCAAGACATACTTGACACTTGATATTCTTCATCAATTTCTTCTTATTGCAACCTTGAAGCCAACATATGGTTCAAGCATTGCCTATGGATAACTCCTACAAATATAACTCAATGCAAACATTAGTCCATAGGAATTATCATTAATTACCAAAACCACACATGAGGGCTCCATGCACTTTCAGCTGTGATGGAGATAGCGAGCGGAGGCGGCCTTTTATAGCTGATGGTTGTGCGGGAAGAGGTGGGAAGAAAGCATGGAAAGCGATGGCGAAGACTCGGGAAGGCGGTCGGCTTCCACGCGTGGAGGAGGTGCATCGCCAACGAGAAGACTCGCCTGCTCCACTTAGGAAACCTCCGCAGCCATTAAGGCAAAGCTACAACATTTAGGTTACTATCGTTGACACGGCTGGCCCACCAATCGCCGCATTGCTTTCCGTTGTGTCCGGCGTCCCTGCAACGTCCCTGTCTAGCGGGGGTGGGCTCGGGTGTCGGACGCCGTATTGAGCCTCGCCGGATGGAAAGGAGCTCTGGGGAACGCGGATGGGAGTAGTCAAACATCTGATGCGTTACAAATCTCTTTACAAACGCTTTGGGAGACACGACTAATGATGCTCTTAAGCTTCCTTGATGCAGAAACAGTGAAGACATCCGTAAAAACGGTAACATCAGCAGGAGACAGGAAACGCTGCCAGTCCCGTGGCACTAGGATTCGAGTCCCAGATGTCCGGCATTTGCAACTACAAATCCTAGCGTCTGGCTCGGCGTCGCGGCAAAACTTCACGCCGGGCGCTTAGCCTTTTCTACTCACAGCTGAGTCAAAATTGTACGTTCCTTTGCATGCAACCTACAGCACGGAAGCGCTGGAACAAGCAGAAGGAATAACGCTAAGCATATAATTCATTTTATAATCTTTATTTTAATTCACCTAAGCGCCTCACTAAACGGCCAGCATTTTACTTGCCATCATCTAGCGGGCCGGCAGCAGCAGGCTCAACAACCGCGCTGGTGGGCTTGTGCAGCGGCGGCACAGAGGCACCTCCCGGCGGCAAAACCTATTCATTGCCTATTGGCGCTGGTCCGCGGCCCGTTATAAACAGAGGTATTAGTTCGGATTTTTTTCTGGTTTTATGAATATTCTAGATGGTTTTAAAAAGTAGTGCAAATTTTTTCGGTTTTTGGACGTCTGTACGGTTTTCTGCCGGTTTTAAAATTTTCTCATTTTTTTAAAAAAAATCAAATTTAAATTTTGCTTAGATTCAAATTTTGTTAAAAAATATTTTTTGCTCATATTCGAATTTTTTTCAAAATTAATTTTTGCTCAGATTCAAAATGTTTTTGAAATCAAAATTTTCTCAGATTTGAAATTTTTTAAAAATAAAATTTTGCTCAGATTAGGGATTAGAAAATTTGGTAAGATTCTAAATTTGTTCAAAAAAAATTGCTCATTGGGATTTTGTTCAAATTCAAATTTTGCTCACATTTGAAAAATGTTTCGCTTGTTGCATGCGATGCGTTCGAACTCGGGTCTCCAACGAACGATACAAGATTGGAACCGATGGGATACAACTCACATCATGCGATTTTACAAAACAGTATAGTGCTACTTTGGTGCAGCTAGCAAACAAGCCAATGGGCCGGTCCACCCGGAATCGCCTTCAGGCGATGGTTATTCCCGCACGCCGCTGGACGTGGTATAGGTAGGGATGTAAATGGTACGGATAATTTCCGCTTCGAATCCGCTTCCATATCCGTTTTTGAGGATATGGTATGCATTTTTAGAAATCCGCCGGATATGGATACGGATGCGGATAGTGATCAAGCGGATATCCGGCGGATATGGTAGAGGATATGGTATTGATACTATCCGACGGATACGGATTATCCGCCATTTTTTACGGATTATCCGAGGTCTACAAAGAGGATAATCCGAGAAACTTAGCCCAACCCTAAATATTTAGACAATATAGTTAGGTCATCAGCCAAAATATGTATGCTATTAGTACACAAATTGCTTTGTTGTACCAAATAGTGTGTACATTTAGCTATATTCTATAATTACAAGCATATTTTACATAGAAAAGCATACTTTTAATTTTTTATGTGTATATTTTCTTAATAATCCGTTTCCGATCCGAGTCCGGTCCGAATCCGCTCCATATCCGTAATCCGATATAATCCGCATCCGAATCCGACCATTATCCGCTTCGATCCGAATCCGTTACAAAAATATGGTAAAGGATATGATAAGAGCAATATCCGATCCGATCCGATCCGTTTACATCCCTAGGTATAGGTGCGCCCGACAAATCTCATACATCGCCCACCAGAGCCTATTAACGCGCACACGCATGGAGGTCAAGTTGGGCCGCGGCCCATGTACATGTGTTCTAGCTTTTTCCGGTTTTAATACCTTTCTAGAATATTTTGGTCAGTTTTTTGTTTGGTTTTCACTGGTTCTATCGGTTTTTCGTTTTTCTGCCTTTTTCCATTCTCCCTTCTTTTATTTTGTGGTGTTTTTAATCTCAAATTCGAGCATATTCTAAACGCGAGAAAATTTCAAATTCGAGCGAATTTCAATTTCGAGCAGTTTTTGCTCAGATTCAAATTTTGTTCAAATTATTTTTTGCTAAGATTCGAATTTTGTTTAAAATAAAATTTTGCTTGGATTCAAAATTTGTTCAAAATAATTTTTTGCTCAGATTCAAAACTTAAATTTTTTGCTCAGATTCGAAATCTGTTTAAATTTAAATTTATTCAGTTTAAAAAAAATCAATGTAGATTGTGTGGAGAGAGAGTGGTTTGAACCCAGGTCTTTCCCATACTCAAGCAAAGGTGTAACCACTAGGATACATGCTAAATCAGAAAAAGGCCTTCTTAGTTTCAGCGAACGAGTAAATCAATGGGCCGGCCTATCCGCAGGCGCCTTCAGGCGATGCATACAAACACATGCTAATGGGGAATGGGCGATGTATAGGTGCGCCCGGTGCGCCCCCTCCCGATCGAGTCGTCTCCGCTGAGCTGGGCCGCTCTAACGGTGAACCAAAGATGCCGACCGCACGCTCCACCACCTCGCTGCTGGGCCCAGAGACCATGGCCGAGGGACCACGTGGGTGGAGCCGTGGAGGTCGAGGCCGCCTCCATCCCGGCCCGCAGCAACCTGCACACAGCACGATGAAGCGTTCGCACCGTAAACAGTACCCACCGTAGGGTTTTGTGGAACCAGATCCTCTAACGTAGAGAAGAAAAGTCTGGCAAGCACAATGATTAGCTAGTGCAAAACGTAGAAGAAAAGTCAGGGACTGTAACAAATATTATATGTATTTTATTATAGCAAATCATTGTATATATTTACCGTACGAATCATATAAATTAGAAAAAAGACAGTCATAATTTTGATTGTAAGTAATTATTGTAAATGGATATGGCTTACATGTACTATGCAAGTTAATTTTAACAAAATAAACTTAATCATATAGATTTGGAGAAGGAAAGTTAGGGAGGTGTACTGCACGGTTAGGATCTGCTTCAGCGTTTTGTAGACCTGGCGGCAGCAGCATGCAACTGGAGAGCCGAGTGGAGATTCTCTAAGCCTACTGCTATATATTAATCTAATTGTTTGAGAAATTCAGTGTGTAGCGTGTTTGATATTCTTCCTAGAGAATTCCCTGTTTTTTCATGTGTTGCTTTACTTAATTACCGCAGTCCGAGAGAAATCCATGTTTCTCCTTTGCTGCTGAAGTAGTCAGACTAGTCATAGTGGAGAGTAACATTAGGTAGTAACATGCATATATTACTATTCTATGTTACTACCTTCATAATGGTTACCATTATAGGCGTACTAACATAAAATGTTACTACCTCCATCCCAAGGCTTAAGGCCTATATTTTTTCCAGAAAGTCAAACTATGTTAAGGTTGACTAAGTTTTTATAAAAAATCATTAACATGTGAAATATAATATTAATATTATTAGATATATAATAAAATATATTTTCATGTGCTATCTACAAAATATCATATTTATTGATAGATTATTCTAAAAATTTGGTTAAACTTTACTTGCTTTGACTTTTTCAAAAAAATATAAACCTTAAGCGTTGGGATGGAGGTAGTATATTTATTAAGTTATAGACTCATCTTGCCTAGAAATATGTGATGTGATGGTACCATACTCCATCCTTTCTAAAATATTCTACATTATAGCCCCAAAATATGTCCTGAAATATTCTACGGCTTTTAGTCAACAACAACACTGAAAACAAAATGGTTTTGGTCTCTTTATTGGTTGTTGTTATTTTCAATGTAGCTTGGATTGGTTGTTCGTATATCTAAGTAGTACTAATAAATACAATACTAGTTTGTCTTTTTTTCTAGAATGTAGACTAAATCAGAACGAGGGAATAGCTAGTTACCATTATCCTCTCTTTTCTCAATTAATAGCATGTAATGTCATTAAAATGCTTAGTTGGTAATGCATATTGTTGATATTACTACCTATACCTATGTTAGAGCAAGTACAATAGAGTCCAGTCAGCTGACTATAAGACATTAAATAATATATTTTAGATGAGTTGGAGGAGAGAGAAGAGGAGAGAGAATGGAGGTGGGCTACTATGCACAATATGCCAGCTCTTGCACGTGCTTCCTAGGCATCTTGTGAGAGTGAAAGGTGGGCCATATATTAGTAAAGTACTACATTCTTATAGCCAACTATTGTACATGTTAGCTATATGATGACTACAAATGATATGACATCTTGTTATAGCCAACAGTTGGCTATACTATTGGAATTGCTCTTACTCCGCCACTAACAGTAATCTCATGTACACTGGTGGAATCCAAGAACATTAACGCACCTGCTTTTTGTGATCATTCTTGCCTGCTAGACAGGAACTTTGACCATGGAGTGGCTGGGTCATAGCCCGACGGATTTTGTCGACCAAGTCGATTAAAACCATCCACAGAGTCTAGAACATTTACACTGATCATTTGGATTTATTTGGTGCACGGATCAAAATTTGGGTTCAGTCATATGGAGTTTTGAGTCAGAGCCAACACAGAATTCTCCATCAGTAGAATGTGCAAATTAATGAGGAAAATACGTTGGAACTGGATAGGCATGTGGCCTGTTCCCCCTTTGGACCATTCCCAGTCATGTTATGTCTACGTTCAGAGCAAAAACAAGAATCTGGTCAGACCAAATCGAGAAAAGTTCTCTCGTTCCAAACGACTCATTGATAAGCATCCTGCTATTTTTTATTTTTTGATAGAATGCATCCTCTGTTGGATAGGATAGGTTCTGGGGGATAATGCATAGATGAACCGGCCGGCATATGCTCCTGCCGGAACTCGTCACGCTATTGGCTGCAGAAGAGAGGTGGTCCCCTAGCTCCTGCGATTGTTTTGGATGAAATCAACAATACAATGTATAAATACTTCGCATGGGACCCACCACTGAGTGGGAAGAAACCGTGAGCGAATTTATTTGCCAGCTGATTGCCCGCTGCTCGCCCTCCCGTCCTCCTTTTCCTGCCCCGTCAAGCTAGCTGCCACAGACCTCCCGTACACATCCTCTTGCGGTGAGGCAACGCCGGCGCGCTTGCCGCTGCAGTTTGCCTCGGCGGTTGGTGGAGTCGTCGGGAGGCCGAGCAGGCCGCGCGTCGAGGCGCCGTTGTTTGGTTGCATCGCCGGAATACGGCTGCCTAGACGAGCAAGCCATATGGTTCCCGGACCGGCAGGCTGAAAGCGTGAACGCCACCCGGACCGGCGGCCGCGGCCTCGGCAGTCGTGGACCCCGGTGGGCGGTGGCCTCTCAGGCGGCGCGCAGCGCCCCCTCGCCCGCCGCGATGGCCGCGGGCGCCGGCACCCGCCACGTCATCCGCTGCAGCACCTCCTCCGAGTCGAGGAACACGAGGTCGTCGCCCGCTCGGTCGCCCAACTTCTCCAGCTCCTCGTCGCCGACCGACGTGTCGGCCGAGCAGCCGGCCGAGCCGAGGACGAAGGAGGCGAGGGGCATCCGAGCCGGCACGCGCTCCACGCCTGCGGCGTCGGCTGTGCGCTCGGCGCCGACATATAGCTCGCGCGGGGAGCCGGCGGGTGCCGGCGAAAGCTTGACGCGGAGCCGGGCTAGGCGCTTGTCCCGCGGCGGGTAGCCCGAGCTCGGCGAAGGGGAGGATTTCAAGGCGCGCGGTGAGGTCGTGCTACGGCTCGCGCACCCGGTCATGCTTGCGGCATCGTGCACCGGTTCGTGGGATTGTTGGGGACGGCGCGACGAGCGCCGACGAGAAAGACGAGCGGGGACGCCGACAACGATGGGACGCCAGCTGCTCGGTGGCAACGTCTGGCGAGCCGGGCCGCCGACGTGGAGGCGGAGGCGGAGGCGGCGGCGACGGAGGCCACATCGCCGAGCGGCGGGCGCCGCCGGCGGCACGGGGAAGGGAAGGGAAGGGGATGGGGATGGGGATGCGATGGGGGAGGACCACACATGTGACATGTATTCATTTTCGTATATGGAATACACATACTGCAGGACTGGACCCCACACACAACTGCTGGACCAATGAGATGCTGATTTCAGCCAGGTTCAGATGCCGCCGGGTTCTGAAAGTCCACTCTCAGGTT
>NC_061512.1:51303498-51380595 GCF_022539505.1 Lolium rigidum | reverse complement strand
GGGTCCATTGTTGTGAGCAGTTTATGCTTGTTCCAACCATATCCACACAAGTTGCGCATACAGGAAAGTGCATAGAGGCCGTTTAAATCAGCATTGAAAATGTGTGAGTTGGATTGGTTGGTTTCTGACTTGGACTTTCTCCATTCTTTGCTCTTTCTTCAAGTTGTGGATTACAACTTCCCTTACATCACTTTCTTCGTGTGCTCGCGCATTGTCTTGCATTGATGCAAGCACACCCTTAATTATCATGGCCAGGACTCATGGCGCATTTTTCTTTCTTTGATATACTTATCGACTACAGCATCCAACTAATTTTTGCAACATCGTCAAAACTTAGAAGTTGCCACCTTCTTACGCTGTCAACGCCAACGATTATGTTGGCTAATGGATCTCGGGGCCCACATGTCTGGCACTGAGAAACGATACTAACTTCACACACGTATCTTCAGTCTTCACCAACTCTCCCGGCCTCTCTACTACATGCAAATCAAAAAAGATCGACTACTCTGGATTCACGGGCATAATTTTCTCCGCCTACTCCGGTCACAAACAGATACTCTTGTTTTTCATCGACAGAGACAGACTGCAGAATATCGAAAAAACGAATATTCGAAATCTATGATGTACTAATTCTCTTCGGGTAATAAAAGGCTGCTTGGGCGTTCAAAATACCCATCACTCTCACATGATCCATCTAATTACTCGCGGAAATCATCAAATCAATACGGAAAATAGCACGCGCTCTAAGAAAGAACCAGTCCTTTATTTTCAACTCCCGAGAGAAGCTGGAGTCTGACGACACAGTCTGTTGTCTTCAGATTTAGGCCAAAGCATCACTGTTAAACTAATCAATTCCTTAGCAGCGCCACCGCTATTTGGTTAGGAGAGACACCGCTTTCCCTAAGGGAGTAGCTTGGAAGGGAGATTAAAGAGGAGTAGGAGCAGCAAACCACCACCAAAGTTTCCTTCAAGAATCTCTTCTTCCTCCTACTCAGCCTTTCTCTTTCTCCATCTCCACCCGAGCAGAAGCTCCGCTCTACTCTGCACAGTCTCTGAATCATCCCGGCAACGGCGACGGCGAGAGACTCCGGGTTTGATTGATTCGCTATCCCTGCATTGGTAGCGGACAAGAGAGCTGCTCGTGGAGCTTCTTCGCTTGGGATTCTCCGAGCCGGCTTTGATTTGGGCGCTTGGCTTGACTGTAGATTCCAGGTTCAAGCCGTCCAGGTAATTGATGGCCCATTTCTCTTGGATTTTGCGGTTTTTTTTGGTACAACTTAGTCGCAAATCGGCTGCCTAGGCTGGTTTTGGTTGCTTCGCTGGTTTGCGTGTACTACTCCAGGATTCGATACAGCTGGTTGGCTTGTGTTTTTGTACGGAGTATTGGGATTTGGGAAGGGAGGTGGTGTACTTTTTTTTCCATGAGACTACTATAGTACAGCGTGTCCATGGTTCAGATTCAGCTGGGATTTTGCTTGGGTTGTGCTGAACTTACTATGTTCAGTTTTATTTCTGAGATGAACCGTGTTTTTGAATCATCTTAAATTTTTGCAGAACAGCTACATGTATGTTCCTCATTTCTATGTGAAAAGGTCCCCTTTCTTCAGTACTTTTGGGGTATCTTGTTGAAAATTTTCACATGAGCATTTCGGGGATTTGCACAGTTTCACTTTACTCACCAATTGATAAAGTTTCTCTTTCTGAAGAAATATGTATGAGTTCAAAAACAAAACAAAAAAAACCTTATGCTGAAATGAAGACATTTCTCTAAAAAAGATGAAGACATTTCTGGGTACTGAAAGTACCAAAGAGCAAGCCACTGTTTGAAACAGTGACGAAGTGTTTTGGCTCACATGAATAAAGCTAAGCTGATAATGACTCGACTTATTAAAACTTGGAAAAGGAGACATGTAGAAGGAAATGAACCTGTGGCTGTCACTTTCACATATGCTGATAGAGTAGAAATTTGGACATTTCCATACCAACTTATTGTGGTATTTCAAGTGCATAATAAGTCTGAACCCTTCTAGTTGTCTACTTGGTGGGCAACACCATCTGTAGGTGGTGAAAGCATGAGGCTATGGTTTCTTCTTCTTATTGCTTGCATGCCTGCACTGATCCTGTCGGAAGATTACTCCGATGTAACTGTCATCGTAAGGGGCTCCGACACGATTGCTGCAACCAGCGATGAGTTCATTTGCGCGACCGTTGATTGGTGGCCTCCGGAGAAGTGCAACTATGATCAGTGCCCATGGGGGAAGGCTTCTGTCTTAAATATGGTAAGCTCCCCAATCCCAAGAATACACTTATTAATCACATGATATTTGATGTTTCCGCAAATAACTGATTTCAGTCTTTTGTGAATTTCCCAGGACTTGACTCATCCTTTGCTAGCTAAAGCCATCCAAGGTGAGTGTTCTGACAGTTGCCATTGAAAATAATTCTACTCTTCAATTGCAAACTCCCCTGTGGAAGCTTCGTTTATTTTTCAAAACTTAGAAGTCTAAAATTCCTTGTGAGTCATTTACGGTGGAATGGGTCCTAGACCTACCATCTAATATGTAACCGATCTGCCACTCAACTGAAAATTCCTTGTGAGTTGTTTAAAGAATGGGCACTAGACCTAGCATCTAGTGTGAAACCGATCTGCCGCTCAAATGTAGCCTAAACTATCTTCACTTACCAAGCTTTTATTTTAGCTAGTTTCTTCAAATGTGTGTTTACTTTATATTTTTCATAATGGTTTAGTTTATATTCTTGATGGCACTTCATCATCTTGCCTGATGGATTATATCTGCTCTTATGTGTGTGTGTTTTGTAGCATTTAGCCCACTGCGTATCAGAGTCGGTGGCTCCTTACAAGACCAAGTAGTATATGGCACACCAAATCTAGGATCTCCATGCAGACCATTTACAAAATCTTCAAGTGGTTTATTTGGATTTTCTCAAGGATGCATAACCATGGAAAGATGGGATGCTATGAATGATCTATTTGTCAATACAGGGTGAGGATTGTCTTTACCAGTTATCATTAGATATTATCATCTATATTTTCTTATATCACAGATTGGTGAACATGCCACATATTAGAGCTTATTATGAGATAAAAGTACTAGTGCATTAAGAATACCCCATCGTCTCTTTTCCAACATCTTAATAGTTTTTAAACATGAGGCCATTGGCCCAGATTTATAGATAAAGCCATCGGCTTTTTAAACATCTTAATAGTATAGTATTACTTTATGAAGCGCATTCCCTAATCATTTTTGTTAACTCCTTCAGAGCAGTTATTACTTTTGGTCTTAATGCACTTCAAGGGCGAAAGCAGATACGCAAAGGTGTATGGGGAGGTGCCTGGAATTCAAGCAATGCTCAGGAGTTCATGGAATACACTGTTTCAATGAACTATCCTATTGATTCATGGGAATTCGGTAATACATTGTCAAAGTCAAACGCAAAAGTATATTTGCTGCTCGCGAAACAAGGAACATATTTCATTCGTGTGACCTGTAAAGCTTATATAAGTACCTGTGCTCATTTACTAGGTAATGAATTGAGTGGAAGTGGAATTGGTGCAAGCGTAGGAGCTGAACAATACGGAAAGGACATGGTTGAACTTCAAAACATCGTCAATCAGTTATATGGAAACTCTTGGAAACCATTGGTGCTAGCCCCGGGAGGATTCTATGATAGACAATGGTTTGCTCAGCTTCTTGATGTCTCTGGGCCAAATGTTCTCCAAGGAATGACTCATCATATTTACAATCTTGGTGCTGGTGAGTGTTTTTTCAGTTTTTAATACTGCTCCTTCATTCATTTATGTTCTCCATCCTATATCAAAGATGGCTTAAAGATAATTTCTTTAATCTTGATTAGGTAATGATCCACGTGTCGCCAATAGAATCTTGGATCCGCAGTATTTAAACAAGGTTTCTGACACGTTCAGAGATCTCCAGCTCACGATACAACGGCATGGACCATGGTCGGCTCCGTGGGTTGGGGAAGCTGGCGGAGCGTATAACAGCGGCAGCCGTACCGTCTCGAATACGTTCCTGAATAGCTTCTGGTAATTACTTGTCAGAAGAACAAATAGCTGTCCTGGTCATCATTCTTCTCTTATCTTCTCATCCTCAAATTTGCTGTTTCAACTAGGTATCTTGATCAACTTGGTCAGTCAGCAAAGTATGACACCAAGGTCTACTGCAGACAGACCTTGATTGGAGGCAACTATGGACTTCTTGACACTGACACTTTTGTGCCGAACCCTGATTACTACAGGCAAGTATCTGTACTGTATGTTCTTGCCAGAAACGCGCTTTGCCGCTCGCATACGCCTCAGACTAAACTTTGATATATGTTCAGTGCCTTGCTTTGGCATCGACTAATGGGGAATGGAGTTCTCTCCATAGACTTGGGTGGGTCTTCATACTTGCGCGCATATGCGCATTGCGGAAAGCAGAAGGTATGAGTCACCCTATGAGTTTGATGTTGGCCTGATAAAACATGGCAGAGTTTTGTGTATTCACTGGCTCACTGCTACAGTGCTATTGGCATCACACCACTATCATATAAACTGATCTCTGCTTTTCAGGGCGGTGTCGCTCTACTCTTGATCAATCTGAGCCGAAACATGGGATCCATGGTCTCGGTCAGGAACGACCTTAATGTCGGCCTCGCACAAGGGCAGGGGATAACGAGGGACAGCTCCCTTGTTCGTGGCATTAAGAGGACGGTCTCCTGGGTGGGGAGCAAAGCTTCCGACGGGATGCAGAAGAGGGAAGAGTACCACCTGACGGCGCAGGACGGTAACCCTCTTGCACGCACCATGCTGCTTAATGGAGCTCCTCTGGAGCTCACTGAAGATGGTGATATCCCTCCGCTGTACCCGGTGCAAGTTTCAGTCAGCTCGCCGATCTATGTCGCTCCGCTCTCCATTGCCTTCGTTGTCTTCCCAGATTTTGAGGCCGATGCTTGCCAGCAATGATCAGCCGTAGTTTTTACTTGTTAGATAGGATACCATGTGAGGTTTTCAGCTATGACAAAATAGCTCTTCTCAACTATACGAAAAATATAATGCTTTGTGTTGATGTTCTGCCCCAATTGGGCCATCATTGTTTTTTCTTCCACAATAGAGTTACTTTGTTGATGATCACAATTCCTTAATTGTTAATCATAGTTCCTTCCTAATTTTCTTCAACTTTCTAATGATATTTATCAAAAATTGTAAAAAGAGATTACATTATAATTTGATGATTTAATGTGCAACGTTCAGGTCTGCACCAAGTAAATGTTTCCATTTCCTACTAATAAAAATTTGAAAACATGCATCACATAGAAATACAGAGTAATAAATAAACTGTCTAAAAAGAAAGGGCATCAACTTATAAACTGTTACTGATCTACTCACTAACCAGTAAACATCAAAGCCACCACTTCTAGTGTGAACACTAAACAATATAGTCAAATGATCAATACATGCAAACACACGCAATAACCAGAGAAATTCAGGATAGGTCAGAACCAAGGTTATATGGAAGGAATAAAGTATTTCATTTGAGATAATCACCAAAAATACTATATCAGAAACAGTGGGAGCACAATGTACATGGCTTGTTTTCGTAAAATCAAAATCTGACCCTCTTCACATGGTAAACTGTATACTCCCTCTCCAACAATTACAATAGTGATGTGCCTAACATCAACTCTGCCAAATAAGGCAATTTATAATACTCCATCAAGTACAAAGAACCTTCCTAAACAATAGTGTAATTTCATGAGCTATGATACAAATGGAATAAACAAAACGAAAGGGGTCCTAGTGTAAATGGGAACAAAACACTCTTTTCTCTGTTCATCGAGTATGCTGCATCGGCACATGTAACCAATTCTGAGGTTACTGTTCAATCATCATTCCCTGGATTCCCTTCGATGCCGGTCTCCAAAATAACAAATTTAATTCCACTTAATTTACGCCTTTATTTGTTGAATCTTTTGTCTCGCCAATCTACAACTGAGGTTCCATTATATGACAATTCCTTACAAACTCATTCGAATAATTCACATGTTTCGTCCAAAATGGCTGGAGATGTTTAAAACCAATGTCCAGCCATGGTTTGCTTTGCCCATTGTAATGTATAACTGCTGCTTTCCGAACACTGGAGATATCTGTCTTCTCTTGATACCCCAAACCTAAAAGATGCCAAGATGAATCGATCGGATGAACATGTCCCTTAAATGCTATAAGGCCAGGTGGCAAAGTTCCAAGCCTCCAAAGCGTGAAGTTCGATTTCAGATTCTGCAGGCAGAATGCACATAATGAGTAAGACTGGAGCACCCCAACATGAATTTATAACTGTTTAAATATGGATCAAGCAAAGTATAGGCTATCGTGTGAAGCAGAAAATAAGGCAGATGAAGTGGAATTCAGCATTACTCGGTACAACTAGATATATGTGCGCTTTCGAGCGACGAAGACAAAATGCTCAAGTAGTTTAGATGTCAGTGCTATGCATAATTTAAGTTGATGCAATTTAGAAACTTCGCGCAAGAAAACAGGCGATTCTGATCTAGTAAGGGGCATGTTCAACTTCAAATAGTTGCCAATTAACCTGTTAACATGAAATGGAAAAAAAAGAAGTGCATATACACTTACTAGTGTATAGATATATCCAAATTTAGACAAATGTAAGACATCCTTTTATGGACGGAGGAAATATATAAATAACGGTAGGTGTGCATATTAAAATGGGAAGTGATATATATGTTTTACCTCCTTGACCCAATGGTGGTATTTATCTTTAATGGTTGTCTTCCTCCAGGCAGCAAGGTCAAAAATATTCATGCCATAAGCCCACGCACACTCCAAAGGATCGAAGTTGGTGGCAATGAGGGGATGAGAGAAGTTAAAGTAATTCCTGAACCTTTTAGACATCACCCAACTATCTCCACCTCTGCAGGTCTCAACAGCTCCATTTACCTTCCCAGTTAGATCGATATCCCAGAGTGATGACAGGTCATGTTGGACAACAACATCATCATCAAGAAATACAACCTTGTTGAGGCTTGGGAATAACTGCTTTGACAAATTGAAATGTTATTATGTGACTGGATATTTCAAC
This sequence comes from Lolium rigidum, assembly GCF_022539505.1. Lineage (NCBI taxonomy): Eukaryota > Viridiplantae > Streptophyta > Magnoliopsida > Poales > Poaceae > Lolium > Lolium rigidum. Next base: position 51,373,477 of record NC_061512.1, on the reverse strand, counting down.
AAAAAGCACTAAAAATATGTCTACAGTTAGAACACGTGTGCAGTCCTGCACTACTGTGAGAATCTCCTCTAGCTAAACAAAATTGCAAAGAGAATGAGAAGTCAAACTAGCTGGAGCATTTCCAATTGCTATACACTTTTCTTTTTTAGAGCAATTGCTATACACTTGTGCAGAAGTTACCCCTTGAACCCAAAAAAAATCCACTAAAAAATAGCTTCACAAGCGTCCAATCTTATAACAAGGAAAACTAATATTTGCAGTTGTCAATGCTTCACCTCATCCTAGTATCACATGTATGCATTAACTTGTTCATAAGATAGTCAGAAGAAAGTTCTTATACCTCAGGCAAGTATATACGAATATGATTGAGCACGGAAGTATATGTTGGACTTCCTGCCTGTAGCTTGGCTGCAAAAACTCTTGGGCTATCACCTGCACTGGTTCTTGCAAGGTGATTTCCATGATAACGGCTTCTGGCAATGTGCTGAGTTTCTATAGCTTCAAGAACTGGCCCATTTTCTTTTGTTAACCATTCGAATTGGTGAACGCCCTTCACCTCAATAATGGCAGGATGAAGAGGATTCAACGCAAACCATGAATGCATGGCAGGATATGTCTTTTTATCAGTAATGACATGAAAGACTATCCTCTCAGGCTTCAATGCTGATGTAACTGCTGATCTGACCACAACCGAGGCCGCAAGGATGTTATCTGATGCTAAAACAAAGTGGAAGTAGGAGTTGTCGGAAAGTCGAGGGACCAACTCAGGGGGTGGTAATTGTTTCCTCGCAAGGGCATTTGAGGAGTATACATCAGTTAGACGCAATGAAAGGCAGTAAAGGCCTTTAGGAATAGCAATTGCTGCATAGTGTTTGTTTAGCTGCTCTGACAATCTGGATGATCTCAATTCCTTATCCATGGTCTCCATCTGCATGTCGTTGTGTAAACAATGAGTACAGGATTTGCAACTTGCTGAACAAATAAGAGCAGATGAAAAAGGTGCATTGATGACAGATAGCTGATAGACTTTATGTTAGTGATCACTAACTGCATGAGCTTTCTACATTTGTTTTGCAAATTTAGGAGCTTAAGTAATCACTATACAACATTTATAAGCAACAAATGCGTTGAGCTACTTAGTTTCATAAAGTGTACTGAACAATATAATGTGATGAAAGTTATTAACTGAACAATAAACTTAAAAAAGTAGCAACAAAAAATAGCATTCGTATTTCATGACAAGCTGGCTGGCTTGCCCACCAGCATCCAACAGGCCAACACCACACTTATGTAAGTACAAGTTTTAGTGCCAACATAAGCAACTTGTTATTGAATAGACACAGGCTCTATGGTAGAAATCCGAAGGAAATGTAGACCAAGCACAAATTATATCGCCAAAGTAATCAACTGAAGAAATAAACCATGTGCTTCAAAAAAGGCAGGACACTAGCATCAATGCATACCGTAGCCTTCAGCCTCATAGCAAATGACTTCAAATCATAATCATTATTCTTTGTATCCCAGATGAAATCATCAAAAGATTCTGCCACTTTTAGATCAACAGGAACATCCTCAGAGTTTATTTCATCAAGCATCTTATACAAATCCTTTACAAGCCTCTGCACATTAGAGCGCAGCGGCCAAGTAAGAACTAAATAAATCATCAAAAGAATTAAAGAAAAGTGCAAAGTGCATATTAGTACCATGGAGCCATCATCACCCCTACCAAGAAGCCGTGGACCTAATCGTCTGCCAAGACAATCTGATAAATAATAATAGTCAGTGAAATAATTAAATCTCAACTAAATTTAAGCATTGAACAAAAAAAAACATGTTCAAGAAGTCAGACAGGTGAGGAGGATATAATAAGTACATATAATAAAATAACCGTTGAGGCATAATAGTGAAGTGGAATTGAACAATAGTGAACATAAGAAAGACTAAAATGGGACAGGCTAAAAAGAAATAGGGGTGGTGACAAATGCAAGTGTTCAACAACTGAATTTAAGACTCGGAAATGTAGAAACCCGAAAGACAGGCACCTCCCATGATAAGATCCATATTGCATCGGTCTAAAACTCCCAACACAACAACAATATCACTTGCAGTTAACGTGCCTTCAAATATATCATGTGGCAGTATCTTAAGATAGTAAGTCCACATTTATAGCTGATCCATTTTCTAGGCACATAACATTTAGAGCTAAGTCCTGGTTGGTCAGAAATGGCGGTAGCGTTCCTCTGGGCATATCATTTCAGTGTTCTGGTTAGCTAACCACGGCTGTATGTAGCAGTGTCTAAATCCAAATACCAGTGCACGAAATCGATACTTTTAACATAGAAACCTGGGGGCATTGCATATAACTACTAATTCTGTGAACAAACATGCAACTAATTCCTCACTGAACAATCAAGAGATCGTTAGTATCAACAGTGACCACCATACACATTCTCAAGCAGTCTTGAACTTCCACATAAGCATAAGCATCCCATTGTCTAGTTACATACTACTAGTATGTAAGAGACCAGCGGCAGTTACCACAGGTCAATCAAACTAACTAGTTAATTGGTCTACTAAGCATGTAAGCAGCCACATAAACAGTCTTACTAGACTCTAATAACATCAACTCACGCAATTCATTCATAATGTAGATTTAAGTTAAAACCATATAAGTTATTCACCACATGGACTAAAGCAGAAAAGTCACACCCCACAGGCACATTGCGCATCTAAACTCTATGTTGTTGCCTAAACTCCAAAGCAACTACTAAGCCAGTGCATCATCTGTTGGAGACGGGGACAAAGCGCGCACGTACCTAGCGAGGAGCACTTGTTGAAGCCCTCTAGGGTCATTACAGCGGTGAGTATGAATACGAAGGGGAGGAGGAATGCGAGGATGAGGACGGTGTGGAAGACGGTGCGGTAGGAGAAGTGTCGCGCTGCGGTCTTGAGCTTCATCAAGTCTAGCAGCCCATTGCTACTGGAGATGGTGATGCTCCTCATGCTCGGCGAGAGCCGGATCTGCATCCTCGCTCGCCGCCGGACGCGGCGGCTCCTGCTCGCTCCTGGGCCGGGATCCCAACGAGCATCGGCGGGGCCCGCGGCGGCCCGCGGGATTCAGAGGCGCCATGACGGCGGCAGCGCGGGGCAGGAGATAGAGGACGCGGCCGCCGGGCCGGCCGGATCCGGCATTGGCGCGCGCGGGAAGGCCAGCAAGAATCCCGCCAGGCGATCGATCCCAGCTCCTCGAGGGTTTCCCGGGCCGCCGATTCCGGTGGCGCGCGCGCCGGCGCGAGCGAGTGTCCGCGCGAGGGTTTGATTGATCTTGGTGGTGTGCGAGCGAGCGAGCTCGGGATTGGGGGATTAGGGTGAGGGGATTTGATTTTGGGGGATGAACAGGGGAGGAGTCAGATCGGGTCGTGGTGTGGTTGGCTCGAGCAAGCTCTGGATGGCCCGAATGCACGACGATGAGTAGTTAGTTGGTGATTGTTGTTCTCTACCTTCCTTCTTGGAAGGTTACTTGGCTTGGCTAACTACTCCTCTACACGATAAAACTATAGCCTGCCTCACATGGTATTATTATTGCTAGGGGTTTGATCTTATTGGTTGTGGAATGTGCTCCTCTTTTTTGTTGGAAAGTGTGCTTGACAGTGCCAATTTCAAAGAATAAAAAGTGCTTCACACTGCTGGAGTTATATGAGCAGTGTAGACATGGAGGGAAATTGATATTTTGCCACATCCAAATTGGGAACGAGATTGATTCCATGCTGGGGAGAGTGAAGATTTCTGGCTCCCGAGCTCCAATTATTCTTTTTTTGAAACAATCAAAAAATATATATCATATTTAGAAAAAATGTGACAAAAATTTATATCTAGCATATGATCTACCACACAAAAAAATATGGATAATCTCCAAATTTTAATATGTCTAGAGTTTTCAGAGTATTTGAAAAAAGTTGTAAATATGATTTTTTATATATTTAAATTTGAGGTATTAGCACCCGGATAGGTGAACTTGCATGATAGGAGCAATTTAGTACACGAATTTGAAAAAGGAGGTCGGATGTACAAAAACTTATCATGGCTTTGCAAATTTCATACAAAAGAGTCCGAAAATAGCCACGTAGGATTTAATGATTCACAGAAAACCCCTCAGAACTAAGAAGTCGTTTGGAAGCCAGGTTTTCATTTCATTTGTAGCATTTTGAAATGAATACATGTATTCATTTCATTTACATTGTAATTCCAGAAATGGACACTTGTTTGGTTGCCACAGGAATTGTAAATGACAGGTAGAATTCAATATTGAATTTGTTTGGTTGCCACGAGAATTGTGAATGACAGGTTTCAGCTCGGAATTGTGATTACACATGGCATCATTTTGCTGGATTTCCCAAATGAAATGATGGCCCAATTCTGTGGCAACCAAACAGCCCACCTATGGAATTTTAAATGAATTCCAGGATTCCAGACTCAAATGATGGATACCAAACGACCTCTAATAGAAATCTTACTATTTCGTCGCGCATAGACAAGTTGCTGGCAATGTACAGAACTGCCCCTCCTATCGTCGTAATTAACGCATAGCACGTGATCAGTTTGCCTTGGACTCACATGTTCTCCACGCCGTTTCGCATGTGCCTGCCATACTCGTCATCTCTCACCTCCATCTGGGCCTCACCTCGGTTGATCTGCATCGATGATTTGGAGGCGATCATGGCTGACGAGCCATACTTACGCACCTAGAAGATGGAGCCCCATACTATAGTGAAATTTTCTTCTCGGCACGGCAATATTTTTCTTTCTTTCTCGTCCGAACGATTATTTTCTATACTGATTAGCTAGGATTCACGGTCGCCATGATTATACCAATGATGAACTTTGATGCAGTGCTAGAACCGGAGATAGGTTTCCCTTAATTCCATTTGGTTTTGATGTTCTGTTTATTGTGGCTGCATCCAGGCCTTCTGGACTTGGGTGACGAAGATGTGATTCAATCTTGCGTGTAATTTCATGGGGCCATGGTTTAGATGTTGTTGTAGTTGATGTTCATCAAGTATTTTAGGTCAGCGAAGAAATCATGCATGAATTTTTACTTTTGATGTTTAACTAAATTTTGACAATGGCTAGATTCAAAAAAGGTGTCATTTTTCATCCATCTCCGGCAATGATAATTCATGCATTATGAATGGTTCGAGTTGTTATCATGTAGTAGTTGTTTTAGTGCAGTTACTTGAGTTAGTGATCAAGTTAGGGAATTTTACTAGCTGGCATATTTCACTGTCACGTTTGATTGTAATTTTGGTGAAGCAAATGTGTTATTTTTGTGTTGCAATATGTTTGTACATTTTCTAATTTGTTCCATATAGCTGCCTTTTGAAGGTGGAAACCCTGATAGACTAACATGTTAGATTTTCCATAATGATTTCTTTTCTGGATTGCATGAGGAGTTGTTGTACATTGATGGGAGTACTGATCTTTTTATAGTTGCCATGTGGACACTTGGTCGATTCTCTGGATACAAGATTTTCCAACATGACTAGGGTGTGAATGCAAAGATGCATGTTAATTGGTGTAAGCCTCAAGAAGATTTCAATGATCGATGATCTGGTTTGCATTGAGAATGATGTTGATATTGTCTCACTGATAGAAACACATGCCAAACACACTGTTCAAAGATATATCTTGGCCTTACCATTGAATGCCTCCTTGACCCTCTTGGGCATTGCCCTTCCTGCCTTTCTTGATCCTTCACAAGCTGACTCCAGCTGTCACCTTTTTCTCAAGATTTTGTGGCACAATGTAGGGACGCAACACAATGACTCCTCCCTCCCTTGAATGGTGCCTCACAAACCTATTGTTTCTTAGAAAAGGTATTGGTGTTGGCGGTGCCATTACTTGTGTGTGCATAGATGCTTCACCTAGCTGCTGCAAGCCCAGAATTGCCCCCCTCTCCATCATCCTAGTAGACACTAGCAGAGCTTCTCGGGGGGAAACTGGGCCATGGCCCGCCCTGCCCAGGAGCAAAATAAAATTTATACCAATGGAGCATGGGTAAAGACCACACACCCAACTTAGTTCACGTGAGAGGAAGTTCATTTGTTTGGATGTTCTTGTTTCACTTTGTCGCTTGGTTGTTCCTACCAGTCGTGCATCCATGGATCCATCGACTGTGCGGCAAAGGTCTGGACTTCCGGAGAGACTCGATCTAGCAAGTAGTGAACGTCCAGCCGCAAGTAGCGACGAAGCGAGGGCCCCCAGGCGCCAACCCATGCCAAGCCCCAGGCAATGGGAGCAGGCTGCCAGAGACCTAGGTGCGGCGATTTCGCGACCCAGTCCATCGACAGTCTTCTATGTCTTCTATGACGTTTGTGCAGATGTGTACATATATGAATGGTTTTGCAATAAAGTTTAGGTTGTGCATATGTATTAACTTTCATATCTACATGTCATATCTATAGTTGAGATCAATATGAGCCAAGGGACGCCACCTGTTAGGTTGTGCGGTCCATACCCCTACTCCTTTCGTTGCATGTACATTTCCATTTCTTGTACCTACCTGTTTAGGAGGCCGAAGGTGAAGTGTGTATGATCTACTTAACTAAAAGTATTGAGTATTGTCTAATGCCAGTTGCCTACTGAAGTATTATATGGTTAAGAATAGCAATTTTGTGGGTTGTGCTTTAGCTTGGTCTGCCCAAGATTTTTATTGAAGATCCGCCACTGCTAGTAGATGCTTCTTCCCTCTCATGCACACGTCTCCTATGATACACTAGCGGCTCCTTGTCAGCAGAGATCTCTCTTGAACCAGAGACACTCCTGGAACCAGTGCTCCTCCTCCTCTTTACACTCCATGCAAGACCTTCCATCTATGCTACTATAGTGTGTGCTTCGGAGCAAAGCACTGGCCATATTTATGCTTGTTGAGGCAAATAGAAGACAAGGTACCATGCACACAAGCTAAACAGTGTGATGCATAAGGCACTGTTGTGTGGTCACTTTTCGTGAATTGACACTCTGCCATGCTAATTAGTGGAATCAAGAAAAGGGAAAAAGTATATTCTCCACATTGGGAAGTGCATAGTTATCCACATTGTTGTATGCATTGTTGTCGATAGAGAATATGCACATTGAGCTCACAATTTTATTAAAATGAGTGACAACTTTACATTGATTTCAGACGGACATTGCACATAACAAACAAAGCCTCTATCAAAAAGAGCACAGAATGTATACAAAATGCATCCTAGAAAAACTACAAAGAAAGCAAAAAAAATGTCCCTACCCTTCATATATGCATTGTGCATATTTATCATCTTCTTGCTCTCATACTTTATCCACAAAATAACTTCCTTCAGTATTGCATTCTTCTTTCTTAGCAACAGATTTTGTTCTCCAAGTTGCCTAACAAAAGCTCCTTTATCTGCATTCACTCTTCACCACAACTTCTTCAAGCTCACATGTTGTTGTTGCCACTAATTCATCAGTGCCATGTTTCTTCTTCTACAAAAGCATACATTTTTTGAGTTCAATGCCTTTTCAATGCACCTAAATGTGAAAAAAAAAACATTTGAATTTCTGCTCACTTTTCTACTACATTCTCAAATTCCTGCACAACTCCACACACTTCTCTAAAATCGGCATAGTAACAAGTTGAATCTTACCTTTCCTACAGAATGTTGTTGCCAGTAGTACACAACCGACACTACCCACTCATTGATGACGCGTAAAGCACATGCCCGTTGGGAACCCCAAGTGGAAGGTGTGATGCGTACAGCAGCAAGTTTCTCTCAGTATGAAACCAAGGTTTATCGAACCAGTAGGAGATGAAGGCCACGTGAAGGTTGTTGGCGGAGGAGTGTAGTGCGGTGCAACACCAGGGATTCCGGCGCCAACGTGGAACCTGCACAACACAATCAAAATAATTTGCCCCAACGTAACAGTGAGGTTGTCAATCTCACCGGCTTGCTGTAAACAAAGGATTAAATGTATGGTGTGAAAAATGATGTTTGTTTGCGAAGAACAACAGAGAACAGAGTTTGCGTAGATTGTATTTCGGATGTAAAAGAATGGACCGGGATCCACAGTTCACTAGTGGTGTCTCTCCAATAAGAAATAGCATGTTGGGTGAACAAATTACAGTTGGGCAATTGACAAATAGAGAGGGCATAACAATGCACATACATATCATGATGACTACTATGAAATTTACTTAGGGCATTACGACAAAGTACATAGACCGCTATCCAGCATGCATCTATGCCTAAAAAGTCCACCTTCGGGTTAGCATCCGCACCCCTTCCAGTATTAAGTTGCAAACAACACACAATTGCATTAAGTATGGTGCGTAATGTAATCAACACAAATATCCTTAGACAAAGCATCGATGGTTTATCCCTAGTGGCAACAGCACATCCACAACCTTAGAACTTTCTCGTCATCGTCCCGCATTCAATGGAGGCATGAACCCACTATCGAGCATAAATACTCCCTCTTGGAGTCACAAGTATCAACTTGGCCGAGCCTCTACTAGCAACGGAGAGCATGCAAGATCATAAACAACACATATATGATAGATCAATAATCAACTTGACATAGTATTCCATATTCATCGGATCCCAACAAACACAACATGTAGCATTACAAATAGACGATCTTGATAATGATAGGCAGCTCACAAGATCTAACATGATAGCACAACGAGGAGAAGACAACCATCTAGCTACTGCTATGGACCCATAGTCCAAGGATGAACTACTCACACATCAGTCCGGAGGCGATCATGGTGATGTAGAGTCCTCCAGGTGATGATTCCCCTCTCCGGCAGGGTGTGATGCGTGTAGATGACACGTCCGTTGGGAACCCCAAGAGGAAGGTGTGCTGCGCACAGCAGCAAGTTTTCCCTCAGTAAGAAACCAAGGTTTATCGAACCAGTAGGAGTCAAGAAGCACGTTGAAGGTTGATGGTGGCGGATTGTAGTGCGGCGCAACACCAGGGATTCCGGCGCCCAACGTGGAACCTGCATAACACAATCACAGAACTTTGCCCCAACGTAACAGTGAGGTTGTCAATCTCACCAGCTTGCTGTAAACAAAGGATTAAACGTATTGTGTGGAAGATGATGATTGTTTGCGAAGAACAGTAAAGAACAATTGCGATAGATTGTATTTCGGATGTAAAGAATAGGACCGGGGTCCACAGTTCACTAGTGGTGTCTCTCCCATAAGATAAGCGAGATGTTGGGTGAACAAATTACGGTTGGGCAATTGACAAATAAAGAAGGCATAACAATGCACATACATATATCATGATAAGTACTATGAGATTTAATCGGGGCATTACGACAAAGTACATAGACCGCTATCCGAGCATGCATCTATGCCTAAAAAGTCCACTTTCAGGTTATCATCCGAACCCCTTCCGAGTATTAAGTTGTAAACAACATACAATTGCATTAAGTATGGTGCGTAATGTAATCAACACAAATATCCTTAGACAAAGCATCGATGTTTTATCCCTAGTGGCAACAAGCACATCCACAACCTTAGAACTTTCTCATCATCGTCCCGCATTTAATGGAGGCATGAACCCACTATCGAGCATAAATACTCCCTCTTGGAGTCACAAGTATCAAGTTGGCCGAGCCTCTACTAGCAACGGAGAGCATGCAAGAACATAAATAACATATATGATAGATTGATAATCAACTTGACATAGTATTCAATATTCATCGGATCCCAACAAACACAACATGAAGGATTACAAATAGATGATCTTGATCATGATAGGCAGCTCACAAGATCTAACATGATAGCACAATGAGGAGAAGACAACCATCTAGCTACTCGCTATGGACCCATAGTCCAGGGGTGGACTACTCACACATCGATCCGGAGGCGATCATGGCGATGAAGAGACCTCCGGGAGATGATTCCCCTCTCCGGCAGGGTGCCGGAGGCGATCTCCTGAATCCCCCAAGATGGGATTGGCGGCGGCGGCGTCTCCGGAAGGTTTTCCGTATCGTGGCTCTCGATGCGGGGGTTTCGCGACGAAGACTTTAAGTAGGCGGAAGGGCAGGTCAAGGGGCGTCACGAGGGGCCCACACAACAGGCCGGCGCGGCCAAGGCTTGGGCCGCGCCGCCCTGGTGTGTCGCCACCTCGTGGCCCCACTTCGTTTCCTCTCCGATCTTCTGGAAGCTTCGTGCAAAAATAGGACCCTGGGCGTTGATTTCGTCCAATTCCGAGAATATTTCCTTACTAGGATTTCTGAAACCAAAAACAACAGAAAACAACAAGTGGCTCTTCGGCATCTCGTCAATAGGTTTGTGCCGGAAAATGCATAATAATGACATATAATGTGTATAAAACATGTGAGTATCATCATAAAAGTAGCATGGAACATAAGAAATTATAGATACGTTTGAGACGTATCAAGCATCCCCAAGCTTAGTTCCTACTCGCTCTCAAGTAGGTAAACGATAACAAAGATAATTTCTGAAGTGACATGCTATCATAATCTTGATCATACTATTGTAAAGCATATGAGATGAATGCAGCGATTCGAAGCAATGATGAAGATAATGAGTAAACAAATGAATCATATAGCAAAGACTTTTCATGAATAATACTTTCAAGACAAGCATCAATAAGACTTGCATAAGAGTTACTCATAAAGCAATAGATTCAAAGTAAAGACATTGAAGCAACATAAAGGAAGATATAAGTTTCAGCGGTTGCTTTCAACTTCAACATGTATATCTCATTGTCAACACAAAGCAATATAACAAGTGCAATAAGTCAACATGTAAGAATCAATGCACACAGTTGATACAAGTGTTTGCTTCTAAGATAGAAAGAATAGGCAAACTGACTCAACAATAAAGTAGAAGATAGGCCCTTCGCAGAGGGAAGCATTGATTACTATATTTGTGCTAGAGCTTTTGATTTTGAAATCAAGAAACAATTTTGTCAACGGTAGTAATAAAGCATATGTGTTATGTATAAGATATCCTATAAGTTGCAAGCCTCATGCATAGATTACCAATAGTGCTCGCACCTTGTCCTAATTAGCTTGGATTAACACGGATTATCATTGCATAGCATATGTTTCAACCAAGTGTCACAAAGGGGTACCTCTATGCCGCCTGTACAAAGGTCTAAGGAGAAAGCTCGCATTGGATTTCTCGCTTTTGATTATTCTCAACTTAGACATCCATACCGGGACAACATAGACAACGAGATAATGGACTCCTCTTTAATGCATAAGCATTCAACAACGATTAATATTCTCATAAGAGATTGAGGATTAGTTGTCCACACTCGAAACTTCCACCATGAATCATGGCTTTAGTTAGCGGCCCAATGTTCTTCTCTAACGAGTATGCATACTCAAACCATTTGATCATGAAAATCGCTCTTACTTCGGATAAGACGAACATGCATAGCAACTCACATGATATTCAACAAAGGTAAAAGAGTTGATGGCGTCCCCGTAAACATGGTTACCGCTCAACAAGCAACTTATTAAGAAATAAGACACATAAGTACATATTCTTCACCACAATAGTTTTTAAGGCTATTTGTCCCATGAGCTATGTATTGCAAAGGCAAAGAATAGAAATTTAAAGGTAGCACTCAAGTAATTTACTTTGGAATGGCGGAGAAATACCATGTAGTAGGTAGGTATGGTGGACACAAATGGCATGGTTATTGGCTCAAGGATTTGGATGCACGAGAAGAATTCCTCTCAATACAAGGCTAGGCTAGCAAGGTTGTTTGAAGCAAACTCAAGTATAAAAGGTGCAGCAAGACTCACATATGAACATATTGTAACTATTATAAGACTTTACATTGTCTCCTTGTTGTTCAAACACCTCAACCAGAAAATATCTAGACTCTAGAGATCAATCATGCAAACCAAATTTTAACAAGCTCTATGTAGTTCTTCATTAATGGGTACAAGGTACATGATGCAAGAGCTTAAACATGATCTATATGAGCACAACAATTGCCAAGTATCAAATTATTCAAGACATTATACCATTTACCACATGCGGCATTTTCCGTTTCCAACCATATAACAATGAATGAAATAGTCCAACTTTCGCAATGAACATAAAAGATGAAGCTAAGAACATATTTGTTCATACGAAACTGCGGAGCGTGTCTCTCTCCCAAACAAAGAATGCTAGGATCCGATTTTATTCAAACAAAAACAAAAACAAAAACAAACAGACGCTCCAAGTAAAGCACATAAGATGTGATGGAATAAAAATATAGTTTCACTAGAGGAACCTGATAAGTTGTCGATGAAGAAGGGATGCCTTGGGCATCCCCAAGCTTAGACGCTTGAGTCTTCTTAAAATATGCAGGGATGAACCACGGGGGCATCCCCAAGCTTTGACTTTTCACTCTTCTTGATCATATTATATCATCCTCCTCTCTTGACCCTTGAAAACTTCCTCCACACCAAACTCGAAACAAACTCATTAGAGGGTTAGTGCATAATTTATATATTCATAGGTGACATAATCATTCTTAACACTTCTGGACATTGCACAAAGCTACTGAAAGTTAATGGAACAAAGAAATCCATCAAGCATAGCAAAACAGGCAATGCGAAATAAAAGGCAGAATCTGTCAAAACAGAACAGTTCGTAAAGACGAATTTTAAAGTGGCACCAGACTTGCTCAGATGAAAATGCCCAAATTGAATGAAAGTTGCGTACATATCTGAGGATCACGCACGTAAATTGGCAGATTTTTTAAAATTTTATACAGAGACTACTGCTCAAATTCGTGACAGCAAGAAATATGTTCCTGCGCAGCAATCCAAATCTAGTATTGGCTTTACTATCAAAGACTTTACTAGGCACAACAATGCAATAAAATAAAGATAAGGAGAGGTTGCTACAGTAGTAACAACTTCCAAGACTCAAATATAAAATAAAGTGCAGAAGTAAAATAATGGGTTGTCTCCCATAAGCGCTTTTTAACGCCTTTCGACTAGGCGCAGAAAGTGTGTATCAAGTAACATCAAGAGACGAAGCATCAACATCATAAATTGTTCTAATAATAGAATCATATGGTAACTTCATTCTCTTTCTAGGGAAGTGTTCCATACCTTTCTTGATTGGAAATTGATATTTAATATTACCTTCCTTCATATCAATGGTAGCACCAACAGTTCGAAGAAAAGGTCTTCCCAATATAATGGGACAAGATGCATTGCATTCAATATCCAAGACAACAAAATAAACGGGGACAAGGTTATTGTTAACCATAATATGAACATTATCAATCCTCCCCAAAGGTTTCTTTATAGCATTATCAACAAGATTAACATCCAGATAACAATTTTTCAATGGTGGCAAGTCAAGCATATCATAAATTTTCTTAGGCATAACAGAAATACTTGCACCAAGATCACATAAAGCATTACAATCAAAATCATTGACCCTCATCTTAATGATGGGCTCCCAACCATCTTCCAACTTCCTAGGTATAGAAGTTTCAAGTTTTAGTTTCTCCTCTCTAGCTTTTATGAGAGCATTTGTAATATGTTTTGTAAAGGCCAAATTTATAGCACTAGCATTAGGAATTTTAGCAAGTTTTTGTAAGAACTTTATTACTTCAGAGATGTGACAATCATCAAAGTCTAAACCATTATGATCTACAGCAATGGGAGCATTGTCCCCAATATTTTGAAAATTTTCAGCAGTTTTATCAGTTTTAGCAGTTTCAGGCAATTTTGCACGCTTTGCACTAGGAGTAGTAACATTGCCAACACCAATTATTTTACCATTGATAGTAGGAGGTGTAGCAACATGTGAATCTTAACATTACTAGTGGTGGTAATAGTCCAAACTTTAGCTACATTATTCTCTTTAGCTAGTTTTTCGTTTTCTTCTCTTTCCCACCTAGCATGCAATTCAGCCATCAATCTAATATTCTCATTAATTCGAACTTGGATGGAATTTGCTGTAGTAGCAATTTTATTATCAATATCCTTATTAGGCATAACTTTCAATTTTAAAAGATCAACATCAGAGGCAAGTCTATCAACCTTAGAAGCAAGAATATCAATTTTATCAAGCTTTTCCTCAACAGATTTGTTAAAAGCAGTTTGTGTACTAATAAATTTTTTAAGCATGGATTCAAGACCAGGGGGTACACTCCTATTATTGTTGTAAGAATTCCCATAAGAATTACCATAACTATTACCATTAGCAGAAGGATATGGCCTATAGTTGTTACCAGAATTATTCCTATAAGCATTGTTTTTGAAATTATTATTCTTAATGAAATTCACATCAACATGTTCTTCTTGGGCAACCAATGAAGCTAAAGGAACATTATTAGGATCAACATTAGATCTACCATTCACAAGCATAGACATAATAGCATCAATCTTATCACTCAAGGAGGAGGTTTCTTCAACAGAATTTACCTTCTTACCTTGTGGAGCTCTTTCCGTGTGCCATTCAGAGTAATTTATCATCATATCATCAAGAAGCTTTGTTGCCGCCCCCAAAGTAAATGACATAAAGGTACCTCCAGCAGCTGAATCCAATAAGTTCCGCGAAGAAAAATTCAGTCATGCATAAAAGGTTTGGATGATCATCCAAGTAGTCAGTCCATGGGTTGGGCAATTCTTTACCAAAGATTTCATTCTCTCCCATGCTTGAGCAACATGTTCATTATCTAATTGCTTAAAATTCATTATGCTACTTCTCAAAGATATAATTTTAGCGGGAGGATAATATCTACCAATAAAAGCATCCTTATATTTAGTCCATGAATCAATACTATTTCTAGGCAGAGATAGCAACCAATCTTTAGCTCTTCCTCTTAAGGAGAAAGGAAACAATTTTAATTTTACAATGTCACCATTTACATCCTTATACTTTTGCATTTCACATAGTTCAACAAAATTATTAAGATGGGCAGCAAGCATCATCGGAACTAACACCGGAAAATTGCTCTCTCATAACAAGATTCAAGAAAGCAGGTTTAATTTCAAAGAATTCTGTTGTAGTAGCAGGTGGAGCAATAGGTGTGCATAAGAAATCATTATTATTTGTGCTAGTGAAGTCACACAACTTAGTATTCTCAACGAGTACCCATTTTAGCAGTAGTAAATAAAGCAAACTAAATAAAGTAAATGCAAGTAACTAATTTTTTTGTGTTTTCGATATAGAGAACAAGACAGTAAATAAAGTAAAACTAGCAACTAATTTTTGTGCGTTTTTGATATAAGAACAAACAAAGCAGTAAATAAAATAAAGCAAGACAAAAACAAAGTAAAGAGATTGGATGTGGGAGACTCCCCTTGCAGCGTGTCTTGATCTCCCCGGCAACGGCGCCAGAAAACAGCCTTGATGCGCGTAGATGACACGTCCGTTGGGAACCCCAAGAGGAAGGTGTGATGCGCACAGCAGCAAGTTTTCCCTCAGTAAGAAACCAAGGTTTATCGAACCAGTAGGAGTCAAGAAGCACGTTGAAGGTTGATGGTGGCGGAATGTAGTGCGGCGCAACACCAGGGATTCCGGCGCCAACGTGGAACCTGCACAACATAATCACATAACTTTGCCCCAACGTAACAGTGAGGTTGTCAATCTCACCGGCTTGCTGTAAACAAAGGATTAAACGTATTGTGTGGAAGATGATGATTGTTTACGAAGTACAGTAAACAACAATTGCAGTAGATTGTATTTCAGATGTAAAGAATAGGACCGGGGTCCACAGTTCACTAGTGGTGTCTCTCCCATAAGATAAGCAGATGTTGGGTGAACAAATTACAGTTGGGCAATTGACAAATAAAGAAGGCATAACAATGCACATACATATATCATGATGAGTACTATGAGATTTAATCAGGGCATTACGATAAAGTACATAGACCGCTATCCAAGCATGCATCTATGCCTAAAAAGTCCACTTTCAGGTTATCATCCGAACCCCTTCCAGTATTAAGTTGTAAACAACGAGACAATTGCATTAAGTATGGTGCGTAATGTAATCAACACAAATATCCTTAGACAAAGCATCGATGTTTTATCCCTAGTGGCAACAAGCACATCCACAACCTTAGAACTTTCCGTCACTCGTCCCGCATTTAATGGAGGCATGAACCCACTATCGAGCATAAATACTCCCTCTTGGAGTCACAAGTATCAACTTGGCCGGAGCCTCTACTAGCAACGGAGAGCATGCAAGAACATAAATAACATATATGATAGATTGATAATCAACTTGACATAGTATTCAATATTCATCGGATCCCAACAAACACAACATGAAGGATTACAAATAGATGATCTTGATCATGATAGGCAGCTCACAAGATCTAACATGATAGCACAATGAGGAGAAGACAACCATCTAGCTACTGCTATGGACCCATAGTCCAGGGGTGGACTACTCACACATCGATCCGGAGGCGATCATGGCGATGAAGAGACCTCCGGGAGATGATTCCCCTCTCCGGCAGGGTGCCGGAGGCGATCTCCTGAATCCCCCGAGATGGGATTGGCGGCGGCGTCTCTGGAAGGTTTTCCGTATCGTGGCTCTCGGTACTGGGGGTTTCGCGACGAAGACTTTAAGTAGGCGGAAGGGCAGGTCAAGGGGCGTCACGAGGGGCCCACACAATAGGCCGGCGCGGCCAAGGCTTGGGCCGCGCCGCCCTGGTGTGTCGCCACCTCGTGGCCCCACTTCGTTTCCTCTCCGGTCTTCTGGAAGCTTCGTGCAAAAATAGGACCCTGGGCGTTGATTTCGTCCAATTCCGAGAATATTTCCTTACTAGGTTTCTGAAACCAAAAACAACAGAAAACAGCAACTGGCTCTTCGGTATCTCGTCAATAGGTTAGTGCCGGAAAATGCATAATAATGACATATAATGTGTATAAAACATGTGAGTATCATCATAAAAGTAGCATGGAACATAAGAAATTATAGATACGTTTGAGACGTATCAGGGTGTCGGAGGCGATCTCCTGAATCCCCCGAGATGGGATTGGCGGCGGCGGCGTCTCTGGAACTTTTTCCGTATCGTGGCTCTCGGTAATAGGGTTTTCGCGACGGAGAGTTTAAGTAGGCGGAAGGGCAGAGTCGGAGGAGGCACGGGGGGCCCACACCATAGGGCGGCGTGGCCCCCCTTGGCCGCGCGGCCCTGTGGTGTCGGCGCCTCGTGGCCCCACTTCGTATCCTCTTCGGTCTTCTGGAAGCTCCGTGGAAAATAAGACCCTGGGCGTTCGTTTCGTCCAATTCCGAGAATATTTCCTGTGTAGCATTTCTGAAACCAAAAACAGCACAAAACAGGAACTAGCGCTTCGGCATCTTGTTAATAGGTTAGTGCCGGAAAATGCATATAAATGATATAAAGTATGTATAAAACATGTGAGTATTGTCATAAAACTAGCATGGAACATAAGAAATTATAGATACATTTGAGACGTATCAAGCATCCCCAATCTTAGTTCCTACTCGCCCTCGAGTAGGTAAACGATAACAAGGATAATTTTTGAAGTGACATGCTATCATAATCTTGATCAATACTATTGTAAAGCATATGAGATGAATGAAGTGATTCGAAGCAATGGTAAAGACAATGATTAAACAAGCTGAATCATATAGCAAAGACTTTTCATGAATAGTACTTTCAAGACAAGCATCAATAAGACTTGCATAGGAGTTAACTCATAAAGCAATAGATTCTTAGTAGAAAGTTTTGAAGCAACACAAAGGAAGATATAAGTTTCAGCAGTTGCTTTCAACTTCAACATGTATATCTCATGGATAATTGTCAACACAAAGTAATATGATAAATGCAAATAAGCAAGTATGTAGGAATCAATGCACACAGTTGACACAAGTGTTTGCTTCTAAGATAGAAAGAAGTAGGTAAACTGACTCAACATAAAGTAAAAGAAAGGCCCTTCGCGAGAGGAAGCATGGATTACTATTTTTGTGCTAGAGCTTTTATTTTGAAAGCATAGAAACAATTTTGTCAACGGTAGTAATAATTCATATGTGTTATGCATAAGACATCCTATAAGTTGCAAGCCTCATGCATAGAATACCAATAGTGCTCGCACCTTGTCCTAATTAGCTTGGATTTACATGGATTATCATTGCATAACATATGTTTCAACCAAGTGTCACAAAGGGGTACCTCTATGCCGCATGTACAAAGGTCCAAGGAGATAGATCGCATTTGATTTCTCGTTTTTGATAGATCTCAACTAAGGACATCCATACCGGGACAACATAGAAAACGGATAATGGACTCCTCTTTAATGCATAAGCATTCAACAACGAGATAATATTCTCATAAGATATTGAGGATTAATGTCCAAACCGAAACTTCCACCATGATTCATGGCTTTGGTTAGCGGCCCAATGTTCTTCTCTAACAATATGCATACTCAAACCATTTGATCATGATAAATCACCCTTACTTCAGACAAGACGAACATGCATAGCAACTCACATGATATTCAACAAAGGTGTAATAGTTGATGGCGTCCCCAGAAACATGGTTACCGCTCAACAAGCAACTTATAAGAAATAA
Source organism: Lolium rigidum (assembly GCF_022539505.1). Lineage (NCBI taxonomy): Eukaryota > Viridiplantae > Streptophyta > Magnoliopsida > Poales > Poaceae > Lolium > Lolium rigidum. The sequence goes on along the minus strand of NC_061512.1, from coordinate 51,354,906 downwards.
GATACATAAGCTACATAATATTTACCACAATAGTTTTTAAGGCTATTTTCCCATGAGCTATATATTGCAAAGACAAAGAATGAAATTTTAAAGGTAGCACTCAAGTAATTTACTTTGGAATGGCAGAGAAATACCACATAGTAGGTAGGTATGGTGGACACAAATGGCATAGGTTTTGGCTCAAGGATTTGGATGCACGAGAAGTATTCCCTCTCGGTACAAGGCTTTGGCTAGCAAGGTTGTTTGAAGCAAACACAAGTATGAACCGGTACAGACAAAACTTACATAAGAACATATTGCAAGCATTATAAGACTCTACACTGTCTCCTTGTTGTTCAAACACTTCACCAGAAAATATCTAGACTTTAGAGAGACCAATTATGCAAACCAAATTTCAACAAGCTCTATGGTAGTTCTTCATTAATAGGTGCAAAGTACATGATGGAAGAGCTTAAACATGATCTATTTGAGCACAACAATTGCCAAGTATCAAATTATTCAAGACAATATACCAATTACCACATGAAGCATTTTCTGTTCCCAACCAAATAACAATGAACGAAGCAGTTTCAACCTTCGCCGTGAACATTAAAAGTAAAGCTAAGAACACCAGTGTTCATATGAACGAGCGGAGCGTGTCTCTCTCCCAAACAAAGAATGCTAGGATCCTATTTTATTCAAACACAAACAAAAATAAAAACATACAGATGCTCCAAGTAAAGCACATAAGATGTGACGGAATAAAAATATAGTTTCACTAGAGGTGACTGATACGTCTCAAACGTATCTATAATTTCTTATGTTCCATGCTACTTTTATGATGATACTCATATGTTTTATACACATTATATGTCATTATTATGCGTTTTCCGGAACTAACCTATTGACGAGATGCCGAAGTGCCAGTTCTTGTTTTCTGCTGTTTTTGGTTTCAGAAATCCTAGTAAGGAAATATTCTCGGAATTGGACGAAATCAACGCCCAGTACCTTATAATTCCACGAAGCTTCCAGAACACCGAAGAGGGACCAGAGGGGAGGCCCAGGGCCACCACACATGGTGGCGGCGCGGCCCAGGGGGGGCGCCCCCTGTTGTGTGGCTTCCCCGTAGCCCCTCTGACTCCGACTCTCCGCCTATAAAAGCCTTCCTGACCTAAATATTCGATACGAAAAAGCCACGATACGAGAAAAGTTCCAGAGCCGCCGCCATCGCGAAGCCAAGATTCGGGGGACAGAAGTCTCTGTTCCGGCACGCCGCCGGGACGGGGAATTGCCCCCGGAAGGCATCTCCATCAACACCACCGCCATGTTCATCGCCATCGCTATCTCCTATGATGAGGAGGGAGTAGTTCTCCCCTGAGGCTAAGGGCTGTACCGTAGCTATGTGGTTCATCTCTCTCTTTGTGATCTAGTTGAATATCATCTATGTGTTACTCTGGTGATGTTATTAAAGTAGTCTATTCCTCCTCCATGATGTAATGTTGACAGTGTGTGCATCATGAAGTACTTGGTATAGGTTATGATTGTGATCTCTTGTAGATTATGAAGTTAACTTTACTATGATAGTATTGATGTGATCTATTCCCCCTTTCATAGCTGATGTTTACAGTGTGCATGCTATGTTAGTACTCGGTATAATTGCGTTGGTCTATCTTGCACTCTAAGGTTATTTAAATATGAACATCGAATGTTGTGGAGCTTGTTAACTCCGGCATTGAGGTGTGATGTCTACGGGTGCTTCTATTCTTGTAGACAGTGTTGGGCCTCCAAGAGCAGAGGTTTGTAGAACAGCAACAAGTTTCCCTTAAGTGGATCACCCAAGGTTTATCGAACTCAGGGAGGAAGAGGTCAAAGATATCCCTCTCAAGCAACCCTGCAATCACGATACAAGAAGTCTCTTGTGTCCCCAACACACCTAATACACTTGTCATATGTATAGGTGCACTAGTTCGGCGAAGAGATGGTGAAATACAAGTAGTATGGATGTATATGAGTGGTAATAACAATCTGAATAAAATATGGCAGCGAGTAAACATGCAACGAACAGTAAATAAACGGAGTTTCGATGCTTAGAAACAAGGCCTAGGGATCATACTTTCACTAGTGGACACTCTCAACATTGATCACATAATAAAACCACTCTACACTCTCTTGTTGGATGATGAACACCACTAATTGCGTTGGGCTACAAGAGCACCTCAATGCCGGAGTTAACAAGCTCCACAACATTCGATATTCATATTTAAATAACCTTAGAGTGCATGATAGATCATTGCAATTACACCGAGTACTAACATAGCATGCACACTGTCACCATCACACTACGAAAGGGGGAATAGATCACATCAATACTATCATAGTAATAGTTAACTTCATAATCTACAAGAGATCACAATCATAACCTACGCCAAGTACTACATGATGCACACACTGTCACCATTACACCATGGAGGAGGAATAGACTACTTTAATAACATCACCGAGTAACACATAGATGAATAGTGATACAAAACTCATATGAATCTCAATCATGTAAGGCAGCTCATGAGATCATTGTATTGAAGTACATAGGAGAGAGATTAACCACATAGCTACCGGTACAACCCTTAGCCTCGATGGAGAACTACTCCCTCCTCATGGGAGACAAGCAGCGTTGATGGAGATGGCGGTGGTGTCGATGGAGGAGCCTTCCGGGGGCACTTCCCCGTCCCGGCGGCGTGCCGGAACGAGACTCCTGTCCCCCGGATCTTGGCTTCGCGATGGTGGCGGATCTGGAAGGTTTCTCGTACCGTGGCTTTTTCGTCTCGAGGTTTTAGGTCGGGGACCTTTAAATAGGCGAAGAGGCGGAGTCGGAGGGCCGACGAGGCGACGACACGGTAGGGGGCGCGGCCCGGGCCCCGGCCGCGCCACCCTATCATCCGGGCCCACCAGGGCTCCCCTCTGGTGGCTCTCGGGTGTTCTGGAAGCTTCGTGGAAAAATAGGATGCTGGGCATTGATTTCGTCCGATTCCGAGAATATTTCCTTACTAGGATTCTGGAACCAAAAACAGCAGAAAACATCAACTGGCCCTTCGGCATCTCGTCAATAGGTTAGTTCCGGAAAACGCATAAATATGACATATAATGTGTATAAAACATGTGAGTATCATCAATAAAGTAGCATGGAACATAAGAAATTATAGATACATTTGGGACGTATCAAGCATCCCCAAGCTTAGTTCCTACTCGCCCTCGAGTAGGTAAACGATAACAAAGATAATTTCTGAAGTGACATGCTATCATAATCTTGATCATGCTATTGTAAAGCATATGAGATGAATGCAGCGATTCGAAGCAATGATGAAGATAATTAGTAAACTAATGAATCATATAGCAAAGACTTTTCATGAATAATACTTTCCAGACAAGCATCAATAAGACTTGCATAAGAGTTACTCATAAAGCAATAAATTCGAAGTAAAGGTATTGAAGCAACACAAAGGAAGATAAAGTTTCAGCGGTTGCTTTCAACTTCAACATGTATATCTCATTGTCAACACAAAGCAATATAACAAGTGCAATAAGTAAACATGTAAGAATCAATGCACACAGTTGATACAAGTGTTTGCTTCTAAGATAGAAAGAATAGGCAAACTGACTCAACAATAAAGTAGAAGATAGGCCCTTCGCAGAGGGAAGCATTGATTACTATATTTGTGCTAGAGCTTTTGATTTTGAAATCAAGAAACAATTTTGTCAACGGTAGTAATAAATCATATGTGTTATGTATAATACATCTTATAAGTTGCAAGCCTCATGCATAGATTACCAATAGTGCTCGCACCTTGTCCTAATTAGCTTGGATTAACACGGATTATCATTGCATAGCATATGTTTCAACCAAGTGTCACAAAGGGGTACCTCTATGCCGCTCGTACAAAGGTCTAAGGAGAAAGCTCGCATTGGATTTCTCGCTTTTGATTATTCTCAACTTAGACATCCATACCGGGACAACATAGACAACAGATAATGGACTCCTCTTTAATGCATAAGCATTCAACAACAATTAAAATTCTCATAAGAGATTGAGGATTAGTTGTCCACACCGAAACTTCCACCATGAATCATGGCTTTAGTTAGCGGCCCAATGTTCTTCTCTAACAGTATGCATACTCAAACCATTTGATCATGAAAATCGCCCTTACTTCAGACAAGACGAACATGCATAGCAACTCACATGATATTCAACAAAGGTAAAAGAGTTGATGGCGTCCCCAAAAACATGGTTACCGCTCAACAAGCAACTTATTAAGAAATAAGACACATAAGTACATATTCTTCACCACAATAGTTTTTAAGGCTATTTTCCCATGAGCTATATATTGCAAAGACAAAGAATAGAATTTTTAAAGATAGCACTCAAGTAATTTACTTTGGAATGGCAGAGAAATACCATGTGGTAGGTAGGTATGGTGGACACAAATGGCATGGTTATTGGCTCAAGGATTTGGATGCACGAGAAGAATTCCTCTCAATACAAGGCTAGGCTAGCAAGATTGTTTGAAGCAAACTCAAGTATAAAACGGTGCAGCAAGACTCACATATGAACAAATTTTAAGCATTATAAGACTTTACATCGTCTCCTTGTTGTTCAAACACCTTAACCAGAAAATATCTAGACTCTAGAGACCAATCATGCAAACCAAATTTTAACAAGCTCTATGTAGTTCTTCATTAATGGGTACAAAGTACATGATGGAAGAGCTTAAACATGATCTATATGAGCACAACAATTGCCAAGTATCAAATTATTCAAGACCATATACCATTTACCGCATGCAGCATTTTCTGTTTCCAACCATATAACAATTAACGAAGCAGTTTCAACCTTCGCCATGAACATTAAGAATAGAGCTAAGAACACATGTGTTCATATGCAACAGCGGAGCGTGTCTCTCTCCCACACAAGCATTTATTCAGAGAATGAAAATAACAAAACAAAAATAAAAGCACACAGACGCTCCAAGTAAAGCACATAAGATGTGACCGAATAAAAATATAGTTTCAAGAGAAGAAACCTGATAATTTGTCGATGAAGAAGGGGATGCCTTGGGCATCCCCAAGCTTAGATGCTTGAGTCTTCTTGAAATATGCAGGGATGAACCATGGGGGCATCCCCAAGCTTTGACTTTTCACTCTTATTGATCATATTGTATCATCCTCCTCTCTTGACCCTTGAAAACTTCCTCCACACCAAACTCGAAACAAACTCATTAGAGGGTTAGTGCATAATCAAAAATTCACATGTTCAGAGGTAACACAATCATTCTTAACACTTCTGCACATTGCTCAAAGCTACTGGAAGTTAATGGAACAAAGAAATCCATCCAACACAGCAAAAGAGGCAATGCGAAATAAAAGGCAGAATCTGTCAAAACAGAACAGTCCGTAAAGACGAATTTTATTGAGGCACCAGACTTGCTCATATGAAAATGCCCAAATTGAATGAAAGTTGCGTAAATATCTGAGGATCACTCTCGTAAATTGGCAGATTTTTCTGAGTTACCTACAGAGAATCATACCCAAATTCGTGACAGAAAGAAATCTGTTTCTGCGCAGTAATCCAAATCTAGTATGAACCTTACTATCAAAGACTTTACTTGGCACAACAATGCAATAAAGTAAGATAAGGAGAGGTTGGTACAGTAGTAACAACTTCCAAGACTCAAATATAAAATAAAAGTACTGTAGTAAAATAAACACATGGGTTATCTCCGAAGAAGTGCTTTCTTTATAGCCATTAAGATGGGCTCAGCAGTTTTAATGATGCACTCGCAAGAAATAAGAGTTGAAGCAAAAGAGAGCATCAAGAGGCAAATTTAAAACAAATTTAAACATAACCTGCTTCCTATGCATAGGAATCTTGTAAATAAACAAATTCATGAAGCATGATGCAACAAGCATAGAAAGATAAAACAAGTGTAACTTCAAAAATTTCAGCATATAGAGAGGTGTTTTAGTAACATGAAAATTTCTACAACCATATTTTCCTCTCTCATAATAACTTTCAGTAGCATCATGAGCAAACTCAACAATATAACTATCAAATGAAACATTCTTATCATGAGTCTCATGCACAAAATTATTACTACTCCCAACATAAGCATAGTCATTCTTATTAATTGTAGTGGGAGAAAATTCAACAAAGTAGCTATCATTATTATTTTCATCATCAAATATAGGAGGCATATTGTAATCATAATTAAATTTACTCTCCATAGTAGGTGGCACCAAAAGACCACTATCATTATAATCATCATATATGGGAGGCATATCATAATCAACATAAACTTTCTCCTCAATACCCGGAGGGCTAAAGAGATCATTTTCATCAAAACCGACCTACCCAAGCTTAGAATTTTCCATAGCATTAGCAACAATAGTGTTCAAAGCATTCATATTAATAACATTCCCATTAGCATGCATATAAAGTTCCATGGGTTTTTTAATTCTCTCTTCAAACACATCATGTCCTAATTCAAGATAAAGTTCATAAAGATCTCTCATATTTTTGTTGTTTTCCATTATGCCTTACTAGTGTAAACAAGAAACAAAAAGATGCAATTGCAGGATCTAAAGGAAATAGCTTCGAACACTCCACAATGGCGCCAGAAAAGTACTTTTACCTGGGACCGGAGTATGAGTGCCTTTTACCTTTCCTCCCCAGCAACGGCGCCGTGAAAAGTGCTTGATGTCTACGGGTGCTTCTATTCTTGTAGACGGTGTTGGGCCTCCAAGAGCAGAGGTTTGTAGAACAGCAGCAAGTTTCCCTTAAGTGGATCACCCAAGGTTTATCGAACTCAGGGAGGAAGAGGTCAAAGATATCCCTCTCAAGGAACCCTGCAATCACGATACAAGAAGTCTCTTGTGTCCCCAACACACTGTAGGGATTTGTAGCATAGAAAACAAAAAATTTCCTACCGCGAGAACGCAATCCAAGCCAAGATGCAATCTAGAAGATGGGAGCAACGAGGAGATGAACGAGACTAACCCTTGAAGATTTCCAAAGCCTACAAGAGGAGGCTCTCGTTGCTGCGGTAGACGATCACTTGCCGCTTTCAAAAGCGCGTAGAAGATCTTGACGGTGCCACAATCGGGCAGCACCTCCGTACTCGGTCACACGTTCGGTGTTGATGACGACGTCCTTCTCCCCGTTCCAGCGGGCAGCGGAAGTAGTAGATCCTCCTCGGAATCCCGGCAGCACGACGGCGTGGTGGCGGTGTCGATGGAGAACTCCGGCAGGGCTTCGCCTAAGCGTATGCGGGAGTTGTATGTGGAAGAGGGGTGCTAGGGTTTGGGAGAGGGGTGCCTTGGGCGCCGGCCATGAAGGGGGCAGCCAAGGTTGGAGGCCAGAGTGGCCGGCCACCCTCCCCTTGTCCCTCATTATATAGGTGGAATCCCCAAGAGTTGTAGTCCAAGTCTTCGAATAAGACCCCAACACCGGTGGGAAACCTACTCAAGGGGGAAGTCCTACTCAAGGTGGGACTCCCTTGAGGTGGGGCTGGCCGGCCACCAAGGTGGAGCCCACCTGGGACTCCTCCCCTTTAGGGTTTGGCCGGCCATGCTAGTGGAGTCCCTCCGGGACTCCACCTTCCATAGTGCCTTTCTTCCGGACTTTTCTAGAACCTTCTAGAACCTGCCATAAATGCACCAGATCATTTGAATATGACTTCCTATATATGAATCTTATTCTCCGGACCATTCCGGAACTCCTCGTGATGTCCTGGATCCCATCCGAGACTCCGAACAAAACTTCGAACTCCATTCCAAATTCCATATCTACTTAAACGACATCAAACCTTAAGTGTGTCACCCTACGGTTCGCGAACTATGTAGACATGGTTGAGACTTCTCTCCGACCAATAACCAATAGCGGGATCCGGAGATCCATAATGGCTCCCACATATTCAACGATGACTTTAGTGATCGACCGAACCATTTACATACGATACCGATTCCCTTTGTCACGCGATATTTTACTTGTCCGAGGTTTGATCATCGGTATCTCTATACCTCGTTCAACCTCGTCTCATGACAAGTACTCTTTACTCGTACCGTGATATGTCATCTCTTATGAACCATTCATATGCTTGCAAGCTAATTAGACGACATTCCACCGAGAGGGCCCAGAGTATATCTATCCGTCATCGGGATGGACAAATCCCACTGTTGATCCATATGCCTCAACTCATACTTTCCGGATACTTAATCCCACCTTTATAACCACTCATTTACGCGAGTGGCGTTTGATGTAATCAAAGTACCTTTCCGGTATAAGTGATTTACATGATCTCATGGTCGAAAGGACTAGGTAACTATGTATCGAAAGCTTATAGCAAATAACTTAATGACGTGATCATATGCTACGCTTAATTGGGTGTGTCCATTACATCATTCATATAATGACATAACCTTGTTATTAATAACATCCAATGTTCATGATCATGAAACTATGATCATCTATTAATCAACAAGCTAGTTATACAAGAGGCTTTACTAGGGACTCCTTCTTGTTCACATAACACACATGTATCAATGTTTCGGTTAATACAATTATATCATGGTATGTAAACATTATCATAAACTCAAAGATATATTATAATAACCATTTTATTATTGCCTCTTGGGCATATCTCCAACAGTCTCCCACTTGCACTAGAGTCAATAATCTAGTTTACATTTGTAAAGATATAACACCTTGGCCTTCTGGTGCTTTATCATGTTTTGCTCACGGGAGAGGTTTTAGTCAACGGATCTGACATGCTCAGAAACGTATGTATTTTGCAATTCATTTGCGTCTTCACGCATCACTCATTTTCCAAATGAGTCGGCATTAAATATGTTTGGTCTTCTGGTGGAACCTTAATTCCGCGGTCTGAAATATGTCACTAATATTGTCATACACAATATAGCCTCGATGGAGAACTACTCCCTCCTCATGGGAGACAACAGCGTTGATGGAGATGGCGGTGGTGTCGATGGAGGAGCCTTCCGGGGGCACTTCCCCGTCCCGGCGGCATGCCGGAACAGAGACTCCTGTCCCCCAGATCTTGGCTTCGCGATGGCGGCGGCTCTGGAAGGTTTCTCGTACCGTGGCTTTTTCGTCTCGAGGTTTAGGTAAGGGACCTTTAAATAGGCGAAGAGGCGGAGTCGGAGGCTGACGAGGCGACGACACAGTAGGGGGGCGCGGCCCAGGCCCTGGCCGCGCCACCCTATCATCTGGGCCCACCAGGGCACCCCTCTGGTGGCTCTCGGGTGTTCTGGAAGCTTCATGGAAAAATAGGATGCTGGGCATTGATTTCGTCCGATTCCGAGAATATTTCCTTACTAGGATTTCTGGAACCAAAAACAGCATCTCGTCAATAGGTTAGTTCCGGAAAATGCATAAATATGACATATAATGTGTATAAAACATGTGAGTATCATCAATAAAGTAGCATGGAACATAAGAAATTATAGATACGTTTGGGACGTATCAAGGTGCTCTTGTAGCCCTACACAATTAATGGTGTTTGTCATCCAACAAGAGAGTGTAGAGTGGTTTTAATTGTGTGATCAATGTTGAGAGTGTCCATTAGTGAAAGTATGATCCCTAGGCCTTGTTTCCAAACATCGAATCTCCGTTTATTTACTGTTCGGTTGCATGTTTACTCGCTGCCATATTTTATTCAGATTGCTATTACCACTCATATACATCCATACTACTTGTATTTCACTATCTCTTCGCCGAACTAGTGCACCTATACATCTGACAAGTGTATTAGGTGTGTTGGGGACACAAGAGACTTCTTGTATCGTGATTGCAGGGTTGCTTGAGAGGGATATCTTTGACCTCTACCTCCCTGAGTTCGATAAACCTTGGGAGATTCAGTTAAGGGAAACTTGCGGCTGTTCTACAAACCTCTGCTCTTGGAGACCCAACACTGTCTACAGGAATAGAAGCGTGCGTAGACATCAAGCTATTTTTTTGCGCCATTGCCGGGGAGGTAAGGTAAAAGGTATTCACATCCTCCGACTACTAAGCTATTTCCTAGCACTGTTGCCGGTGTGTGAGTGCTCGAAGCTATTTCCTTTAGATCCATCTTTTTGTTTCTTGTTTACACTAGTTAGGCTTAATGGAAAACAACAAAAATATTAGAGAACTTTATAGTATCTATCTTGAGTTAGGACATGAGGTGTTTGAAGAGAAAATTAAAAAACCTATGGAACTTTATATGCATGATAATGCCAATGTTATTAGTATGAATGCTTTGAACACCATTGTTGCTAATGCTATGGAAAATTTTAAGCTTGGGGAAGCTAGTTTTGATGAGCATGATATTTTTAGTCCCCCAATCATGGAGGAGAAAATTTACTTTGATGATACTTTGCCTCCCATTTATGATGATTATAATGATAGTGGTATTTTGGTGCCACCTACTATGGAGGATAAAGTTTATTATGATTATACTATGCCTCCTATATTTGATGATGAGAATAATAATGATAGCTACTTTGTTGAATTTGCTCCCACTACAATTAATAAGAATGACTATGCTTATGTTGGGAATAGTAATAATTTTATGCATGAGACTCATGATAAGAATGTTTCATTTGATAGTTATATTGTTGAGTTTGCTCATGATGCTACTGGATATTATTATGGGAGAGGAAAATATGGTTGTAGAAATTTTCATGTTACTAAAACACCTCTCTATATGCTGAAATGTTTGAAGTTACACTTGTTTTATCTTTCTATGCTTGTTGCATTATGCTTCATGAATTTGTTTATTTACAAGATTCCTTTTCATAGGAAGTGGGTTAGGCTTAAATTTGTTTTGAATTTGCTTTTTGATGCTCTCTTTTGCTTCAACTCTTATTTCTTGGGAGTGCATCATTGAAATTACCGAGCCCATCTTAATGGCTATAAAGAAAGCACTTCTTGGGAGATAACCCATGTGTTTAATTTAGTACAGCAATTTTGTTTTATATTTGAGTCTTGGAAGTTGTTACTACTGTAGCAACCTCTCCTTATCTTTATTTTATTGCATTTTTGTGCCAAGTAAAGTCTTTGATAGTAAAGATCATACTAGATTTGGATTACTCGCACGAAACAGATTTCTTGCTGTCACGAATTTGGGCAGGGTTCTCTGTAGGTAACTCAGAAAAATCTGCCAATTTACGTGAGTGATCCTCAGATATGTACGCAACTTTCATTCAATTTGAGCATTTTCATCTGAGCAATCTGGTGCACCTAAAAAATTCGTCTTTACGGACTGTTCTGTTTTGACAGATTCTGTCTTTTATTTCGCATTGCTTCTCTTGCTATGTTGGATGGATTTCTTTGTTCCATTAACTTCCAGTAGCTTTGAGCAATGTCCAGAAGTATTAAGAATGATTGTGTCACCTCTGAATATGTGAATTTTTGATTATGCACTAACCCTCTAATGAGTTTGTTTTGAGTTTGGTGTGGAGGAAGTTTTCAAGGATCAAGAGAGGAGGATGATACAATATGATCAAGAAGAGTGAAAATTCTAAGCTTGGGGATGCCCCCGTGGTTCATCCCTGCATATTCAAGAATACTCAAGCATCTAAGCTTGGGGATGCCCAAGGCATCCCCTTCTTCATCGACAACTTATCAGGGCACCTCTAGTGAAACTATATTTTTATTCCATCACATCTTATGTACTTTACTTGGAGCGTCTGTGTGCTTTTATTTTCGTTTTGTTATTTTCATTCTCTGAATAAATTCATGCTTGTGTGGGAGAGAGACACGCTCCGCTGTTTCGTATGAACACATGTGTTCTTAGCTTTACTTTTAATGTTCATGGCGAAGGTTGAAACTGCTTCGTTCATTGTTATTTGGTTGGAAACGAGAAAATGCTGCATGTGGTAATTGGTATAATGTCTTGAATAATTTGATACTTGGCAATTGTTGTGCTCATATAGATCATGTTTAAGCTCTTGCATCATGTACTTTGCACCCATTAATGAAGAACTACATAGAGCTTGTTAAAATTTGGTTTGCATGATTGGTCTCTAGAGTCTAGATATTTTCTGGTTAAGGTGTTTGAACAACAAGGAGACGATGTAAAGTCTTATAATGCTTACAATATGTTCATATGTGAGCTTTGCTGCACCGTTTTGTACTTGAGTTTGCTTCAAACAACCTTGCTAGCCTAGCCTTGCATTGAGAGGAATTCTTCTCGTGCATCCAAATCCTTGAGCCAAAAACTATGCCATTTATGTCCACCATACCTACCTACTACATGGTATTTCTCTGCCATTCCAAAGTACATTACTTGAGTGCTACCTTTAAAATTCTATCCTTTGTCTTTGCAATATATAGCTCATGGGAAAATAGCCTTAAAAACTATTGTGGTGAAGAATATGTAGCTATGTATCTTATTTCTTATAAGTTGCTTGTTGAGCGGTAACCATGTTTCGGGGACGCCATCAACTTTTACACCTTTGTTGAATATCATGTGAGTTGCTATGCATGTTCGTCTTGTCTGAAGTAAGGGCGATTTTCATGATCAAATGGTTTGAGTATGCATATTGTTAGAGAAGAACATTGGGCAGCTAACTAAAACCATGAATCATGGTGGAAGTTTCAGTTTGGACAATTAATCCTCAATCTCTTATGAGAATATTATCTGTTGTTGAATGCTTATGCATTAAAGGAGGAGTCCATTATCTGTTGTCTATGTTGTCCCGGTATGGATGTCTAAGTTGAGAATAATCAAAAACGAGAAATCAAATGCGATCTTTCTCCTTAGACCTTTGTACAAGCGGCATAGAGGTACCCCTTTGTGACACTTGGTTGAAACATATGTTATGCAATGATAATCCATGTAAATCCAAGCTAATTAGGACAAGGTGCAAGCACTATTGGTAATCTATGCATGAGGCTTGCAACACATATGATTTATTACTACCGTTGACAAAATTGTTTCTATGTTTTCAAAATGAAAAGCTCTAGCACAAATATAGTAATCCATGCTTCCCTCTGCGAAGGGCCTATCTTCTACTTTATTGTTGAGTCGGTTTACCTACTTCTTTCTATCTTAGAAGCAAACACTTGTGTCAACTGTGTGCATTGATTCTTACATGTTTACCTATTGCACTTGTTATATTACTTTGTGTTGACAATTATCCATGAGATATACATGTTGAAGTTGAAAGCAAGCTGCTGAAACTTATATCTTCCTTTGTGTTGCTTCAAAGCTTTCTACTAAGAATTTATTGCTTTATGAGTTAACTCTTATGCAAGTCTTATTGATGCTTGTCTTGAAAGTACTATTCATGAAAAGTCTTTGCTATATGATTCAGCTTGTTTAGTCATTATCTTTACCATTGCTTTGAATCACTTCATTCATCTCATATGCTTTACAATAGTATTGATCAAGATTATGATAGCATGTCACTTAAGAAATTATCTTTGTTATCGTTTACCTACTCGAGGGCGAGTAGGAACTAAGCTTGGGGATGCTTGATACGTCTCAAACGTATCTATAATTTCTTATGTTCCATGCTACTTTTATGATGATACTCACATATTTTATACACATTATATGTCATTATTATGCGTTTTCCGGAACTAACCTATTGACGAGATGCCGAAGTGCCAGTTGTTGTTTTCTCGCTTGTTTTTGGTTTCAGAAATCCTAGTAAGGAAATATTCTCGGAATTGGACGAAATCAACGCCCAGTACCTTATAATTCCACGAAGCTTCCAGAACACCGAAGAGGGACCAGAGGGGAGGCCCAGGGCCACCACACATGGTGGCGGCGCGGCCCAGGGGGGTGCCCCCTGTTGTGTGGCTGCCCCCTAGCCCCTCCGACTCCGAATCTCCGCCTATAAAAGCCTTCCTGACCTAAATCTTCGATACGAAAAAGCCACGATACGAGAAAAGTTCCAGAGCCGCCGCCATCGTGAAGTGATGGCGTGTATTTCACACGTTCGTTGGGCAACCCCAAGAGGAAGGTATGATGCGCACAGCAGCAAGTTTTCCCTCAGAAAGAAACCAAGGTTTATCGAACCAGGAGGAGCCAAGAAGCACGTTGAAGGTTGATGGCGGCGGGATGTAGTGCGGCGCAACACCGGAGATTCCGGCGCCAACGTGGAACCTGCACAACACAACCAAAGTACTTTGCCCCAACGAAACAGTGAGGTTGTCAATCTCACCGGCTTGTCTGTAACAAAGGATTAACCGTATTGTGTGGATGATGATTGTTTGCGAGAGAAAACAGTAAAAACAAGTATTGCGATAGATTGTATTTCGAGTAAAGAGAATTGGACCGGGGTCCACAGTTCACTAGAGGTGTCTCTCCCATAAGACGAACAGCATGTTGGGTGAACAAATTACAGCTTGGGCAATTGACAAATAAAGAGAGCATGACCATGCACATACATATCATGATGAGTATAGTGAGATTTAATTGGGCATTACGACAAAGTACATAGACCGCCATCCAACCGCATCTATGCCTAAAAAGTCCACCTTCGAGGTTATCATCCGAACCCCTCCAGTATTAAGTTGCTAGCAACGGACAATTGCATTAAGTATGGTGCGTAATGTAATCAACAACTACATCCTTAGACATAGCATCAATGTTTTATCCCTAGTGGCAACAGCACAACACAACCTTAGAACTTTCGTCACTCGTCCCGGTGTCAATGCAGGCATGAACCCACTATCGAGCATAAGTACTCCCTCTTGGAGTTAAAAGCATCTACTTGGCCAGAGCATCTACTAATAACGGAGAGCATGCAAGATCATAAACAACACATAAGCATAACTTTGATAATCAACATAACAAGTATTCTCTATTCATCGGATCCCAACAAACGCAACATATAGAATTACATATATATGATCTTGATCATGATAGGCAGCTCACAAGATCCGACAATGATAGCACAATGGGGAGAAGACAACCATCTAGCTACTGCTATGGACCCATAGTCCAGGGGTAGACTACTCACTCATCACTCCGGAGGCGACCATGGCGGTGTAGAGTCCTCCGGGAGATGATTCCCCTCTCCCGGCGAGGTGCGGAGGCGATCTCCGGGATCCCCCGAGATTGGATCGGCGGCGATGGCGTCTCGGTAATGTTTTCCGTATCGTGGCTCTCGGTGCGGGGGTTTCGTCACGGAGGCTATTTGTAGGCGGAAGGGCAAGTCAAGAGGCGGCACGGGGGCCCACACCACGGGGCCGCGCGGCCAAGGGGGGCCGCGCCGCCCTAGGGTTTGGCTCCCCGTGGCCCCTCTTCGTCTCGTCTTCGGTCTTCCGGAAGCTTCGTGAGAAAATAGGCCTCTCGGGCTTTTATTTCGTCCAATTCCGAGAATCTTTCTTTACTAGGATTTCGAAACCAAAAACAGCAGAAAACAAAGAATCGGCACTTCGGCATCTTGTTAATAGGTTAGTTCCAGAAAATGCACGAATATGACATAAAGTGTGCATAAAACATGTAGATAACATCAATAATGTGGCATGGAACACAAGAAATTATCGATACGTTGGAGACGTATCAACATCCCCAAGCTTAGTTCGCTCGTCCCGAGCGGGTAAAACGATAACAAAGATAATTTCTGGAGTGACATGCCATCATAAACTTGATCATACTATTTGTAAAGCATATGAAGTGAATGCAGCGATCAAAACAATGTGTATGACATGAGTAAACAAGTGAATCATAAAGCAAAGACTTTTCATGAATAGTACTTCAAGACAAGCATCAATAAGTCTTGCATAAGAGTTAACTCATAAAGCAATAATTCAAAGTAAAGGTATTGAAGCAACACAAAAGAAGATTAAGTTTCAGCGGTTGCTTTCAACTTGTAACATGTATATCTCATGGATATTGTCAACATAGAGTAATATAATAAGTGCAATAAGCAAGTATGTAGGAATCAATGCACAGTTCACACAAGTGTTTGCTTCTTGAGGTGGAGAGAAATAGGTGAACTGACTCAACATTGAAAGTAAAAGAATGGTCCTCATAGAGGAAAAAGCATCGATTGCTATATTTGTGCTAGAGCTTTGATTTTGAAAACATGAAACAATTTTGTCAACGGTAGTAATAAAGCATATGCATCATGTAAATTATATCTTATAAGTTGCAAGCCTCATGCATAGTGTACCAATAGTGCCCGCACCTTGTCCTAATTAGCTTGGACTACCTGGATTATCACCGCAATACATATGCTTTAACCAAGTTTCACAAAGGGGTACCTCTATGCCGCCTCGTACAAAGGTCTAAGGAGAAAGCTCGCATTTGGATTTCTCGCTTTTGATTATTCTCAACTTAGACATCCATACCGGGACAACATAGACAACGAGATAATGGACTCCTCTTTTAATGCTTTAAGCATTTGACAACAATTAATTCTTTTCTCATTAGAGATTTGAGGATATTTGTCCAAAACTGAAACTTCCACCATGAATCATGGCTTTAGTTAGCGGCCCAATGTTCTTCTCTCACAATATGCATGCTCAAACCATTCAACTCAGTGTAGATCGCCCTTACTTCGGACAAGACGAACATGCATAGCAACTCACATGAAATTCAACAATGAGTTGATGGCGTTCCCCGATAAACATGGTTATCGCACAACAAGCAACTTAATAAGAGATAAAGTGCATAATTACATATTCAATACCACAATAGTTTTTAAGCTATTTGTCCCATGAGCTATATATTGCAAAGGTGAATGATGGAATTTTAAAGGTAGCACTCAAGCAATTTACTTTGGAATGGCGGGAAAATACCATGTAGCATAGGTAGGTATGGTGGACACAAATGGCATAGTGGTTGGCTCAAGTATTTTGGATGCATGAGAAGTATTCCCTCTCGATACAAGGTTTAGGCTAGCAAGGCTTATTTGAAACAAACACAAGGATGAACCGGTGCAGCAAAACTCACATAAAAGACATATTGTAAGCATTATAAGACTCTACACCGTCTTCCTTGTTGTTCAAACTCAATACTAGAAATTATCTAGACCTTAGAGAAACCAAATATGCAAACCAAATTTTAGCATGCTCTATGTATTTCTTCATTAATGGGTGCAAAGCATATGATGCAGGAGCTTAAACATGAGCACAACAATTGCCAAGTATCACATTACCCAAGACATTTATAGCAATTACTACATGTATCATTTTCCAATTCCAACCATATAACAATTTAACGAAGGAGAAACTTCGCCATGAATACTATGAGTAGAAACCAAGGACATATTTGTCCATATGCTACAGCGGAGTGTGTATCTCTCCCATAAAGTGAATGCTAGGATCCATTTTATTCAAACAAAACAAAAATAAAAACAAACCGACGCTCCAAGAAAAAGCACATAAGATGTGGCCGAATAAAAATGTAGTTTCGGGGAGGAACCTCGATAATTTGTTGATGAAGAAGGGGATGCCTTGGGCATCCCCAAGCTTAGACGCTTGAGTCTTCTTGATATATGCAGGGGTGAACCACCGGGTGCATCCCCAAGCTTAGAGCTTTCACTCTCCTTGATCATGTTGCATCATACTCCTCTCTTGATCCTTGAAAACTTCCTCCACACCAAACTCGAAACAACTCATTAGAGGGTTAGTGCACAATATAAATTGACATATTCAGAGGTGACACAATCATTCTTAACACTTCTGGACATTGCATAATGCTACTGGACATTAGTGGATCAAAGAAATTCATCCAACATAGCGAAAGAGGCAATGCGAAATAAAAGGCAGAATCTGTCAAAACAGAACAGTTCGTATTGACGAATTTTAAAATGGCACCAGACTTGCTCAAATGAAAATGCTCAAATTGAATGAAAGTTGCGTACATATCTGAGGATCATGCACGTAAATTGGCATAATTTTCTGAGCTTCCTGCAGGGCAGTGGGCTCAGATTCGTGACAGCAAAGAAATCTGGAACTGCGCAGTAATCCAAATCTAGTACTTACTTTTCTATCAACGGCTTAACTTGGCACAACAAAACTCAAAACTAAGATAAGGAGAGGTTGCTACAGTAGTAAACAACTTCCAAGACACAAAATAAAAACAAAGTGCTGTAGGTAAAAACATGGGTTGTCTCCCATAAGCGCTTTCTTTAACGCCTTTCAGCTAGGCGCAGAAAGTGTGTATCAAGTATTATCGAAGGGCGGTGCATTCTCAGCGAGGTGTGGAGTTTTCTCAACTAGGCATATTATATTAGATACATAAGTTTTGGCATCTCCCTTTTCATTAGTCTTAGGTGTGCTACTCTCATCAAACAAATTTTCAGGAACAAGCCAAGCATAATTATTTTCCAGAGGCATCATTCATAGCTAGGAGCTTGCATGGTATTGGTGCTTTGATCTCCTCACCATCATCAATATTATTAGTGTATCTTATTCTATCCATATCCATCTTTTCAAGGAGACTAGCAAAATTAGTAGGAGAACCAAGCATATTAAATTTAGCAAAGACCTTTCTAGCTTCTCTTGCTAGACCACCAAATTCTCTAAGAAGGGTTTCTAAAACAAAATCTTTCTTTTCCCCCTCTTCCATATCACCAAGTGTAAGAAACATGTGTTGGATTATAGGATTGAGATTAACAAATTTAGTTTCCAACAAGCGAACTAAATGCGCGGCAGCAATTTCATAAGTAGGCGCAAGGTCTACCAAGTGTCTATCCTCAAAATCATCAATAGTACTAACATGGTTGAAGAATTCTTCTATATTATTTCTCCCAACTATAGACCCACGTCCTACCGGTATGTTCTTTGTGGTAAAATTAAAAGGAAACATGATGAAATAAGTAAAGTAAATGCTAGTAACTAATTTTTTTGTGTTTTTGATATAGGGTGCAAGACAGTAAATAAAGTAAAACTAGCAACTAATTTTTTTGTATTTTGATTTAGTGCAGCAAACAAAGTAGTAAATAAAACTAAGCAAGACAAAAACAAAGTAAAGAGATTGAGAAGTGGAGACTCCCCTTGCAGCGTGTCTTGATCTCCCCGGCAACGGCGCCGTAAAAGAGCTTGATGGCGTGTATTTCACACGTTCGTTGGGCAACCCCAAGAGGAAGGTATGATGCGCACAGCAGCAAGTTTTCCCTCGAAAGAAACCAAGGTTTATCGAACCAGGAGGAGCCAAGAAGCACGTTGAAGGTTGATGGCGGCGGGATGTAGTGCGGCGCAACACCGGAGATTCCGGCGCCAACGTGGAACCCGCACAACACAACCAAAGTACTTTGCCCCAACGAAACGGTGAGGTTGTCAATCTCACCGGCTTGTCTGTAACAAAGGATTAACCGTATTGTGTGGATGATGATTGTTTGCAGAGAAAACAAGTAAAAACAAGTATTGCAGTAGATTGTATTTCAGGAAAGAGAATTGGACCGGGGTCCACAGTTCACTAGAGGTGTCTCTCCCATAAGACGAACAGCATGTTGGGTGAACAAATTACAGTTGGGCAATTGACAAATAAAGAGAGCATGACCATGCACATACATATCATGATGAGTATAGTGAGATTTAATTGGGCATTACGACAAAGTACATAGACCGCCATCCAACCGCATCTATGCCTAAAAAGTCCACCTTCGAGGTTATCATCCGAACCCCTCCAGTATTAAGTTGCTAGCAACGAGACAATTGCATTAAGTATGGTGCGTAATGTAATCAACAACTACATCCTTAGACATAGCATCAATGTTTTATCCCTAGTGGCAACAACGACAACACAACCTTAGAACTTTTCGTCACTCGTCCTGGTGTCAATGCAGGCATGAACCCACTATCGAGCATAAGTACTCCCTCTTGGAGTTAAAAGCATCTACTTGGCCAGAGTATCTACTAATAACGGAGAGCATGCAAGATCATAAACAACACATAAGCATAACTTTGATAATCAACATAACAAGTATTCTCTATTCATCGGATCCCAACAAACGCAACATATAGAATTACATATATATGATCTTGATCATGATAGGCAGCTCACAAGATCCGACAATGATAGCACAATGGGGAGAAGACAACCATCTAGCTACCGCTATGGACCCATAGTCCAGGGGTAGACTACTCACTCATCACTCCGGAGGCGACCATGGCGGTGTAGAGTCCTCCGGGAGATGATTCCCCTCTCCGGCAGGGTGCCGGAGGCGATCTCCAGGATCCCCCGAGATGGGATCGGCGGCGACGGCGTCTCGGCAATGTTTTCCGTATCGTGGCTCTCGATGCGGGGGTTTCGTCACGGAGGCTATTTGTAGGCGGAAGGGCAAGTCAAGAGGCGGCACGGGGGCCCACACCACAGGGCCGCGCGGCCAAGGGGGCCGCGCCGCCCTAGGGTTTGGCTCCCCCGTGGCCCCTCTTCGTCTCGTCTTCGGTCTTCCGGAAGCTTCGTGAGAAAATAGGCCTCCGGGCTTTTATTTCGTCCAATTCCGAGAATATTTCTTTACTAGGATTTCTGAAACCAAAAACAGCAGAAAACAAAGAATCGGCACTTCGGCATCTTGTTAATAGGTTAGTTCCAGAAAATGCATGAATATGACATAAAGTGTGCATAAAACATGTAGATAACATCAATAATGTGGCATGGAACACAAGAAATTATCGATACGTTGGAGACGTATCATGAAGCCAAGATTCGGGGGACAGAAGTCTCTGTTCCGGCACGCCGCCAGGACGGGGAATTGCCCCCGGAAGGCATCTCCATCAACACCACCGCCATCTTCATCGCCATCGATGTCTCCTATGATGAGGAGGGAGTAGTTCTCCCCCGAGGCTAAGGGCTGTACCGTAGCTATGTGGTTCATCTCTCTCTTTGTGATCTAGTTGAATATCATCTATGTGTTACTCTGGTGATGTTATTAAAGTAGTCTATTCCTCCTCCATGATGTAATGTTGACAGTGTGTGCATCATGAAGTACTTGGTATAGGTTATGATTGTGATCTCTTGTAGATTATGAAGTTAACTATTACTATGATAGTATTGATGTGATCTATTCCCCCTTTCATAGCTGATGTTGACGAGTGTGCATGCTATGTTAGTACTCGGTATAATTGCGTTGGTCTATCTTGCACTCTAAGGTTATTTAAATATGAACATCGAATGTTGTGGAGCTTGTTAACTCCGGCATTGAGGTGCTCTTGTAGCCCTACACAATTAATGGTGTTTGTCATCCAACAAGAGAGTGTAGAGTGGTTTTATTATGTGATCAATGTTGAGAGTGTCCACTAGTGAAAGTATGATCCCTAGGCCTTGTTTCCAAACATCGAATCTCCGTTTATTTACCGTTCGTTGCATGTTTACTCGCTGCCATATTTTATTCAGATTGCTATTACCACTCATATACATCCATACTACTTGTATTTCACTATCTCTTCACCGAACTAGTGCACTTATACATCTGACAAGTGTATTAGGTGTGTTGGGGACACAAGAGACTTCTTGTATCGTGATTGCAGGGTTGCTTGAGAGGGATATCTTTGACCTCTACCTCCCTGAGTTCGATAAACCTTGGGTGATTCACTTAAGGGAAACTTGCGGCTGTTCTACAAACCTCTGCTCTTGGAGGCCCCACACTGTCTACAGGAATAGAAGCGTGCGTAGACATCAGTGACCTGATAAGTTGTCGATGAAGAAGGGGATGCCTTGGGCATCCCCAAACTTAGATGTTTGAGTCTTCTTGAAATATGCAGGGATGAACCACGGGGGCATCCCCAAACTTAGACTTTTCACTCTTCTTGATCATATTGTATCATCCTCCTCTCTTGATCCTTGAAAATTTCCTCCACACCAAACTCAAAACAAACTCATTAGAGAGTTAGTGCATAATCAAAAATTCACATATTCAGAGGTGACATAATTATTCTTAACACTTTTGGACATAGCACAAAGCTACTGAAAGTTAATGGAACAAAGAAATCCATTCAACATAGCAAAAGAGGCAATGCGAAATAAAAGGCAGAATCTGTCAAAACAGAACAGTCCGTAAAGACGAATTTTTCAGGGGCACTTAACTTGCTCAGATGAAAAAGCTCAAATTTAATGAAAGTTGCGTACATATCTGAGGATCATACACGAAAATTGGTAGATTTTTCTGAGTTACCTACAGGGAGGTCTACTCAAATTCGTGACAGCAAGAAATCTGTTTCTGCGCAGAATTCCAAATCTAGTATCAACCTTACTATCAAAGACTTTACTTGGCACAAAAATGCAATAAAATAAAGATAAGGAGAGGTTGCTACAGTAGAAACAACTTCCAAGACTCAAATATAAAACAAAAGTGCAGAAGTAAAATAATGGGTTGTCTCCCATAAGCGCTTTTCTTTAACGCCTTTCAGCTAGGCGCAGAAAGTGTGAATCAAGTATTATCAAGAGATGAAGCATCAACATCATAATTTGTTCTAATAATAGAATCAAAAGTTAACTTCATTCTCTTTCTAGGGAAGTGTTCCATACCTTTCTTGAGAGGAAATTGATACTTAATATTCCCTTCCTTCATATCAATAATAGCACCAATAGTTCGAAGAAAATGTCTTCCCAAAATAATGGGACAAGATGCATTGCATTCAATATCCAAGACAACAAAATCAACGGGGACAAGGTTATTATTAACCGTAATGCGAACATTATCAATCCTCCCCAAAGGTTTCGTTATAGAATTATCAGCGAGATTAACTTCCAAATAACAATTTTTCAATGGTGGCAAGTCAAGCATATCATAGAGTTTCTTAGGCATAACAGAAATACTTGCACCAAGATCACATAAAGCATTACAATCAAAATCATTGACCTTCATCTTAATGATGGGCTCCCAACCATCTTCCAACTTCCTAGGAATAGAAGTTTCAAGTTTTAATTTTTCTTCTCTAGCTTTTATGAGAGCATTTGTAATATGTTTTGTAAAGGCCAAATTTATAGCACTAGCATTAGGACTTGTAGCAAGTTTTTTGTAAGAACTTAATAACTTCAGAGATATGACAATCATCAAAATCTAAACCATTATGATCTAAAGCAATGGGATCATTGTCCCCAATATTTTGAAAAAATTCAGCAGTTTTATCACAAACAGTTTCAGCAGTTTCGAGCAATTTTGCACGCTTTGCACTAGGAGTAGAAACATTGCCAACACCAATTATTTAATCATTGATAGTAGGAGGTTTAGCAACATGTTAAGCATCAACATTACTAGTGGTGGTAATAGTCCAAACTTTAGCTACATTATTCTCTTTAGCTAGTTTCTCTTCTCTTTCCCACCTAGCATGCAATTCAGCCATCAATCTAATATTTTCATTAATTCGAACTTGATAGCGTTTGCTGTAGCAAATGACTTAATATCTTTATCTTCTTTAGGCATAACTTTCAATTTTAAAAGATCAACATCAGCAGCAAGACTATCGACCTTAGAAGCAATAATATCAATTTTACCAAGCTTTTCCTCAACAGATTTGTTAAAAGCAGTTTGTGTACTAATGAATTCTTTAAGCATGACTTCAAGACCAGGGGGTACACTCCTACTATTGTTGTAAGAATTACCATAAGAATTACCATAAGAATTACCATAACCATTACCATTATTAGAAGGATATGGCCTATAGTTGTTACCAGAATTATTCCTATAAGCATTGTTGTTGAAATTATTACTTTTAGTGAAGTACACATCAACATGCTCGTCTTGAGCAACCATTGAAGCTAAAGGAATATTATTAGGATCAACATTAGATCTACCATTCAAAAGCATAGACATAATAGCATCAATCTTATCACTCAAGGAGGAGGTTTCTTCAACAGAATTTACCTTCTTACCTTGTGGAGCCCTTTCAGTGTGCCATTCAGAGTAATTGATCATCATATCATCAAGGAGCTTTGTTGCCGCCCCCAAAGTAATGGACATAAAAGTACCTCCAGCAGCTGAATCCAATAGGTTCCGTGAAGAAAAATTCAATCCTGCATAAAAGGTTTGGATGATCATCCAAGTAGTTAGTCCATGGGTAGGGCAATTCTTTACCAAAGATTTCATTCTTTCCCATGCTTGAGCAACATGTTCATTATCCAATTGCTTAAAATTCATTATGCTACTTCTCAAAGATATAATTTTAGCAGGAGGATAATATCTACCAATGAAAGCATCTTTACATTTAGTCCATGAATCAATACTATTCTTAGGCAAAGATAGCAACCAATCTTTAGCTCTTCCTCTTAAGGAGAAAGGAAACAATTTCAGTTTTATAATGTCACCATCTACATCCTTGTACTTTTGCATTTCACAAAGTTCAACAAAATTATTAAGATGGGCAACAGCATTATCAGAACTAACACTCGAAAAATTGCTCTCTCATAACAAGATTTAGTAAAGCAGGTTTAATTTCATAAAATTCTGCTGTAGTAGCAGGTGGAGCAATATGAGTGCATATAAAATCATTATTATTGGTGCTAGTGAAATCACACAACTTAGTGTTCTCAGGAGTATTCATTTTAACAGTAATAAAAATAAGTAAAGCAAACCTAATAAAGTAAATGCAAGTAACTAATTTTTTTGTGTTTTTGATATAAACAACGCAAATAAAATATAAAGTAAAATAAAGTAAAGCAAGACAAAAACAAAGTAAAGAGATTGGATGTGGGAGACTCCCCTTGCAGCGTGTCTTGATCTCCCCGGCAACGGAGCCAGAAATTTAGCTTGATGACGCGTAAAGCACACGCCCGTTGGGAACCCCAAGTGGAAGGTGTGATGCGTACAGCAATAAGTTTCTCTCAGTATGAAACCAAGGTTTATCGAACCAGTAGGAGATGAAGGCCACGTGAAGGTTGTTGGCGGAGGAGTGTAGTGCTGCGCAACACCAGGGATTCCGGCGCCAACGTGGAACCTGCACAACAAAATCAAAATACTTTGCCCCAACGTAACAGTGAGGTTGTCAATCTCACCGGCTTGCTGTAAACAAAGATTTAAATGTATGGTGTGGAAAATGATGTTTGTTTGCGAAGAACAACAGAGAACAGAGTTTGCAGTAGATTGTATTTCAGATGTAAAAGAATGGACCGGGGTCCACAGTTCACTAGTGGTGTCTCTCCAATAAGAAATAGCATGTTGGATGAACAAATTACAGTTGGGCAATTGACAAATAGAGAGGGCATAACAATGCACATACATATCATGATGACTACTATGAGATTTACTTAGGGCATTACGACAAAGTACATAGACCGCTATCCAGCATGCATCTATGCCTAAAAAGTCCACCTTCGGGTTAGCATCCGCACCTCTTCCAGTATTAAGTTGCAAACAACAGACAATTGTATTAAGTATGGTGCGTAATGTAATCAACACAAATATCCTTAGACAAAGCATCGATGTTTTATCCCTAGTGGCAACAAGACATCCACAACCTTAGAACTTTATGTCACCGTCCCAGCATTCAATGGAGGCATGAACCCACTATCGAGCATAAATACTCCCTCTTGGAGTCACAAGTATCAACTTGGCCGGAGCCTCTACTAGCAACGGAGAGCATGCAAGATCATAAACAACACATATATGATAGATCAATAATCAACTTGACATAGTATTCCATATTCATCGGATCCCAACAAACACAACATGTAGCATTACAAATAGACGATCTTGATCATGATAGGCAGCTCACAAGATCTAACATGATAGCACAATGAGGAGAAGACAACCATCTAGCTACTGCTATGGACCCATAGTCCAAGGATGAACTACTCACACATCAGTCCGGAGGCGATCATGGTGATGTAGAGTCCTCCGGGTGATGATTCCCCTCTCCGGCAGGGTGCCGAAGACGATCTCCTGAATCCCCCGAGATGGGATTGGCGGTGGCGGCGTCTCTGGAACTTTTTCCGTATCGTGGCTCTCGGTAATAGGATTTTCGTGACGGAGAGTTTAAGTAGGCGGAAGGGCAGAGTCGGAGGAGGCACAGGGGCCCGACACCATAGGGCGGAGTGGGCCCCCCTTGGCCGCGCGGCCCTATGGTGTCGGCGCCTCGTGGCCCCACTTCGTATCCTCTTCGGTCTTCTGGAAGCTCCGTGGAAAAATAAGACCCTGGGCGTTCGTTTCATCCAATTCCGAGAATATTTCCTGTGTAGGGTTTATGAAACCAAAAACAACACAAAACAGGAACTGGCGTTTCGGCATCTCGTTAATAGGTTAGTGCCGGAAAATGCATATAAATGATATAAAGTATGTATAAAACATGTGAGTATTGTCATAAAACTAGCATGGAACATAAGAAATTATAGATACGTTTGAGACGTATCACTCATCATCATCGCCGATGCAGCCGGAACTACCGCCACTGATGTGGCAACAGACGTGGTGTCATCTGATTGGTTTTGTATGATTTTTGAATATGCATGACAAATTGGTGTACCGCTCGGCCCCGTTTGCAAGTTATTTTACTAATTTGCACCTAACGTGCAAGTTCATGTACCCTGGGTGCTAATATATAGCTCTTTAAAATTGTAGGGATCACTTGGCTCGAGAGCCGAAGACATTTTCCATGTTGGGGAAAAGTAAATTGTTGAGAACTAGATATAAAATATTACTATGTATTAGCTAGTACCTCTCGTTTCATCTCTTTATTTCTCCACAATCTTCCATGTGCTCTTATTGCCTCTCTCTTCATGTCTAACTAGCAACATCATTTTAAATTCAGCGATGACATACTTTTTACAAAGGCAGCGATAAAATCTTTGTAACTTTTGTGACGGTGTAGGCGTTTTGGTTTGGCTCGGCCACTCAAGTTAACATAACCAAGAAGAACAAACAACAATCCATAAGGACACAATTTTATGGAGATGCATGGTATAACGTGACAACGAAAACTATCTGTGATGATCATGGACTTAAATAGTTTTGGTAGGATGTGGTATGTTCACTTAAGTGAGTTCCTTCATCAGAAGGGCTACACGAGCAATAAGGACTATACATGTATGGCAATTCCAAGATGAATCTTCTATAATCTCGGCGTACGTGATCATTTAAATATAGTCGGTACACCTAGAGATACTGAGGAAGCGAGTTGTCACCTCATGCTGAAACTCAAGATGAACAATTTAGGTAATACCAAGATAAGTTTGGGTATGCAACTTGAACATTCCCATGATGGGACTCTAGTGCACCAGGCTGTCTACATCCAGAAGGTGTTGTATAGATTTGGATTTGATAAGGCATGTTCTTCTAAGACCCCTGAAAGGGAATTTCCCTCCCTAAGTAGTTTGGTGAAAACATAATTAGTGGACTAATTGTATACTTGAGTGTTTCAAGACATTTTAAATGAAGCACACGGGGATGACGTGGGGTAACCACGGCCCCATACTTGATGGACTTGGGTTTTGGAGAAAAAGCGTGATGGTGATTTCGACGGTGTACAAGCACAACACACATGGGACAAACAAAGTTTTACCTAGCTTTAGGCATCCAATGGAGAAACCCTACATGTTTCTTGTCTGCTTGTATTGTGATGATGATTACATGGAGTCGTTGTAGAGGCGGAAGTGGTGATGATCTAGCGTAGCTAGGGTTTGTTGCGCGTCTTTCTTCTCTCTCTCTCTCTCCAGGCGGCCACTCCTGGTTTTTATAGATGAGCCAAGTCTCATGTTACCAAGTCCATCTAGGTTACAATGGTTCAAGCTTTGCTTTACGAGTTTTATTCTTGCTACACATGTTGAGTCTATGGGCCATTAGATGCCTTGTGCGGCCCAACTCTTGATTCTCCGATGAGATCTTCATGGCGCCGGCTTTGCTTGAGTGACACCAAGTATACTATGGGGGGCATTTAGGTGTTACCACATCAGTAGCCCCTGTTTAGGGGAGTCGAGGACTCACGTTTAGAGACTCAGTTTCAACTTTTCTTTCTGGTTTTTTTTGGAACAAACAATGGCCTAGAGCAGTGCTATTGACCTGGAAGTTCACCAAGGTCATATATAATGTGTTTTAAAATCATAGGGATGCTGGTTCATCCGACAAATCAGGACTAGTTGCTCTTGGGCAAAAACATCGTAATTAACCTACTAAAACTCAAGTCACCGGACCCGAATTCGGTAATGCTAGGTCTAAATTTACTGATTCCGCAGAGGTATTTACTGAGTCGAGTTCCTGCTTATGTGAAGGGTACGCAACGTGTCCATCGAGATTTTTCATCATGTCATCGACACGGTATATAACTGCCAGAGCGACGCGGAGGCGAGCGCCATGGATACAAAAATATGCCCATATCCTACCCATATGGATCGGGAATAGGGTCCCCGGCGGCTACCTATGAGTAAAATTTCCATCCTTAATGATTGAGTACTCAACCTCATGTTGAGTGGATTACACTCTCTTTTTTCCCCCTTAATAATGTTGAGTGAACTGTACTCATTTTTTCTCCTTTGTGAGCCCTTTATGTGAGTTTCTTTTTATGTTTCTCACTTTGAGATTTTTCCGAGGCTATATGCCCTTTCTCCATATTTTTCTACAGATTGTTTTGTATATTTAGAAATAGGCAATACAGAAAGTAAGACCAAAGAGGAACCGTTGGCCCACGCGAAGATTGTGCGGCTCCACCTTCTTAGAGCAACTCCAACAGACGCCGCAAACTACGACCATGCCCATATAACCGTTTTCTAGGCGCGGCGATAATCCAGCAAACGCCACAAACTATGGCCCGGCCCAAAAATTTTCACGGCACACCCAAAAAAACCCCTAGGGCGCACTATATACGGCGCGCCGCAAACTTCAGCCTCTCTCCACCGCTCCCCAACCACCCTAAAAATCGCCCTCCCCCGCTGCTCCTGCCAAATAGTTGTCGTCATCGCCGTCCCCTGCCGCTCTCCACCATAGTCTGAATTTCCCCCGCCTCCTCTGACTTGCATCGCCGCCAATGGTACCCCGCCGCCCTGCAACTCCGTTGGCTTCTTCGGAGTCCGGGAGCGCCCCGCCAGCAACTACGCGGCGGAAATATCCGCCGGAGGGCAGCGGTGCTGGCTGGGGACCTTTGACACCCGCCATGAAGCGACGAGTGCCTACGACATTGCCGCGTGGCGGTTCGGCTGGCAGCACCGCTTATTAAACTTCTCCGAAAACCTCAACCGCGAGACAAGGGAGATGCTCACGCCACCGTCGCGCCTTGTTTCAACAAAGGATGAGCTGTGCCACGCAAGGGTGGTGCCGCAACAACTGCTAGTCGTGGAGGCGAACAAGCGTCGCATGGTGGATTGGAGGTGACAACATCCCTAAGACGTCGAGTACGATATAATTATTGGGTGGAGAAGAGGCGGAGCAGATGGTGGCGAGGGCGGCGAAGAGGGTGACGAAGGCCTTCTCCGACGAGCAGTACCTGCTCATGGACTTGCGACCGCCGACCATCCCCGACAACGACAACCGCTGGCTCGACATTTTCTTGATAGACGAGAAAGACACCGACATCGATTAGGGTTAGGTTTAGCTTAGAATAAATTTGAGTGTTTCAATGTTTGTTCACGGATAAAAATTAGTGTTAAAATTCAGAGTTAGTGTTTGCCGTGCCCTAAAATTAGCTTCTAGAAATCACTAAAATTTTAGCATAATCTTTTGGACATCAAGATTGAGAACAACCGTCCACATCCCGTAAACGCAGATAGCGCCTCACTTGCTCTTAAGGTACAAGTTTTCTCACGTCGTTTTACTTTTCTACATGTATGATTGATTCTACTTTCTCCGTCTCACAAAATTTGCCGAAGGTTTGCTAAAAATTGGATGTATCTATTACTATTTAATGTCTAGATATATTTAAATGTTAATAAATCTTCAACGCATGTTTTGTGGAGGAACGGAGGGGGGGGGGGCGGTACACTGTAGCCATTCCCTTTGGACCGACTCGGCGGCATAGGTTGCCGGGACAATTTTCTGAACAAAAGTTACAAACTCCATAAGTTTAAGAAATTTTTCCATTGGATTAGTATATAGTCCAAGAAAATAGAGAAATTCTGAACCATCTCCTCCACCGTCGGCGTCTTTTTCTCTTCCTCTTCTGACCTATACCCAAGCTCCGATCTGAAAGACCGCCGCTGTGCCCTAGAGCTCACGCGCGCCGCCGCCGTCTCCACTCCACCCGCGGTTACTGAAACCCATCTAGCTCCACACGTTTTGGTTGTCTACATCCGCTCCCCTGTAGCAAATAAGGGACGAGCACCAGTGTTTTGGCGACCTTAGATAGATTTCGAGGTTACCTGTTTTTCTTACAGGGGTCGCCCCACGATTCCATTAATCATGAAATCAAAACGACCAAGGTTCAGCAGATTATCATCCATCGCTTCGAACAATGTGCGTGGCCAGGTAAGTTTCTTCGCCCCCCCCCCCCCCCCCTCGCATCTTCGATTTTTCGATTTACTCTGCACTACCCTGTTCAAACTATCCCGTGGCTCAGAAAAAAAAAGTAATGTTACATGCTCTTGCTAGAGATGATGCAGCCATCCCTTATATGATAGAAGTAAAATACAACAAGAGAGTAAAAGTTCAAAAATACAACAAGATTTCTATTCTCCCGGCACAAAATTCCGCATAAGCTTAGCGCTCGCAATCACCTAAAGCCTCGCCTCATGCTTGATCTTGGCAAGGAGGACCGAGGACGGGGCATGTTTATTGCGGAAAACATAGGCATAGCGCTCATTCTAAATTTCCCAAGAAACGAGAAGGGTGATGGAGGCCAAGTCTTTTCGCCTTGTCATAATGGTCCAACATTCATGGATGGAGCGCGTCGTCCAAGCGGAAGGGTCAACAAAATCAAACCCGAGCTAATCTTTGATAAGGCCCCAGAGCCTTATGGAGAATCTACAATAGACAAAAAGATGATGAACCGACTCCGGAGCATGCTTGCAAAGGAGACACACACCGCAATTCGGCCACCCTTTCTTGGCGAGGCCTATACCCAAGCTCCGGTCCGAAACATCGCTGCTGTGCCCTAGAGCTGCCGCAGTACTGTACCGTACCTTAGCTGTCATCAACAACCCCTCACGCTCACAGCACGCCGCCGCCGTCCCCACTCCACCTGCGGTTACTGAAACCCAACTAAATCCACAAGTTTTGGTTGTCTACATCCGCTCCCCTGTGGCAAATAAGGGACGAGCACGAGCACCATGTTTTTGGCGACCTTAGTCTAACAGGCCCCCTATTCCTATGCCCCGTATAACGCTCGCATTTCGCCCCGTATCGAAAAATTGCTAACGGAAGAGCCATCGTCTAGCAGACCCCGTATTTCGCCCCGTATTTTCAAAAATTAAAACCCTGGGAAGTTCATCTTCATTGATCATACTACGGATCATACATACATTGCGATCATACTACGGATCTATCCTACATCTATTCGTCAAGGATGACGAATGGGATGAACGCGATGGCGGCCGCCGCCTCCTGCGCCTCCGCCGCCTCGAAGTCCCGGACGGCGGTGATGGCCGCCGCCTTGAAGTCCCGGACGGCGGCGATGGCCGCCGCCTCCTCCTCTGCCTCCGCCCGCGCCTTCTCGGCGGCATCCTTCTCGGATTCGGCCACCGCACGCCGGAAGGCCGCCTCCTCCTCTGCCGCCTCCGCTTCCTCCTCGCCGGCTCGCGGATCTCCTCCGCTTCCTCCGCCGCTGGTGCTGCCGATGCGCGCCGCCCATGCCGCCTTCGACGCGCGGTCACGCTCCCAGTTGGCGCGCCACTTCTCGAAGGCGACGCCGCTCATCGGCTTGAGCGACGGGTCTTCTCGGTACCACCGCCCACCCGCGGCGAACTCCCGGAGCGAATCCGGCACGCCGCACGGCGGCTCCCCTGGGCGGAGCGCTTGCACTTTAGCCGCCACGCCTCCTCCACGGTATCCGGCGAGCGGGATCGCTTCGATCCGCTCGCCGGCGAGGCGGTACTGCGGCCGCGAGCGTACATGCCGGAGCTGGGGTGGAATGCGGCGCGGGGGAGTGAGGAATTGCTCGCCGGAGCTAACTACGGAGGCGGCGGCGCACGGCGGAGCTAGGGTTGCGAGTGAGGGGTTAACCCCTCACTCGCACCTGCGCCCAGTATAAGTAGGGGGCGACGGGGCCGATTTCCTGGGCCCCGTATTCCGCCGAAATGGGCCGGCCCGAATACGGGGCCTGCTAGACGGCCCGTATCGCGCCTGCCCCGTATACCGCCGGAATTTTACGGGGTGGGCGGGTTATACGGGGCCTGTTAGACATGCTCTTAGATATATTCCAAGTTACCTGTTTTTCTAACAGGGGTCGCCCCATGATTCCATTAATCATGAAATCAAAACGTTCAAGGTTCACCAGATTATCATCCATCGGCTCGAATAATGTGCGCCAGCCACCTAAGTTTCTTCGCGCCCCTCGCATCTTTGATTTTTTGATTTACTCTGCACTACTCTGTTCAAACTATCCCGGTTCAGTTTTTTTTTGTTTTTTTTGTTTTTGTTTTTTGTAATGTGACATGCTCTTGCTAGAGAAGATGCAGCGATCCCTGATTTTTTTTTCGTTGCCCACCATCTTTCAAGCACCCACTAACTGCATAATTGCTGGTCTGTTTGTTACTTTCTTTCTGTTGCAGGATGATAGGCTCACAGCGCTGAGTGATGACATTTTATTGTCTATCTTGCGAAGAGTCGACATTGCGACGGCAGCAAGGACAAGTGCACTCTCAAAGCGGTGGAGGTACTTGCCTTGGTTACTCCCCAAGATCAACCTCGATGTCAGGGATTTTTGCCTTCCCCATTGCCTGATCCCATTAAGCCACAGCTAATAGGTCGAGCAATGACATCTCTAACCAGAGCCACTAGGAGTTTGCTGGGTGACTGCCGCAGCGAATGCACCATCAAAAGAATATCCCTTAAGATCTTAATGACCAGCAATCTACCGTGTGACCTTGGGCTGTTAGTTAGCGATGCCATTGACAGAGAGATGGTAAAAGAGCTGGACCTTGACATTGATCATAAGGAGCCTATAGCATGCATATATGAGGATCTTTTCCTCCAGGCTCAGAGGGTCGAAAGGTTTTTCAGGGCCTATCCTAGCGTGCTTCGTTGCCTCACTAGGCTCCATCTGCATGATGTGGATTTCACTGAATGGGATATACATCACTTCCTATTTGACTGCTGCGGGCAACTGCAGCACTTAAGCATGCACGAGTGTGAAGCTGGGGAACGTTCAGTATGGCAGATAAATGCGCCGAATTCAGACCTTAGATCTCTGGAAATCTACGCTTCCGGATTGGAGAGCATTGAGGTGCTATACCTTCCAAAACTAGAGAGGCTCCATTGGGATATTTGGTTTTCTTCCAGTCCTCCCTTGCGGTTTGGTTCAGTTCCTGCTCTTAAGGAATTGCTCCTTCTAAATGATGCGACTCTTCATCAAGGAGCCTTCAGTTTGAGGGAGGTTCTGCATGGTGCCAACATACATACTCTGAACTTACACTTCCAGGGAGAAAAGGTGATTTCATCTTTTTTAATGCACCGACATATGTTTCTGATTTTAGTAGGTACTCCCTCCGTCCCATAAAATAAGATGTTATTACAACCAATCTCTGTTTGAAATAGCCGGCTATAGCCCAGGTATAGCCTTTCGCGAGGCCTGCGGCTATAGCTAGAGGCTTTAGAGGCTAAAACAGAAATAGCCGCTAATAGCCCGGCTAAGGCTATTTAGCCTTAATTTAGCCGCATAGCCGCTAACTTTCCGCTCAATGGGCTCAAAATTTTGGACCCAAAATTTCAGCCGACCGGCCCATTTACTTGGCGAAATAGCCACCAAGCCGAGCGGCAAGCATAACTATGTCCTAAACTACGTAATGATGTTGTAATATTTGGACAAAACTATGTATTTAACTATGTGTGAACTATTATGTGTATCTCGTATGTGAAGATGTTATTATATTATTAATTTGTGAATTATTGAGATATATATGACTATATGCTACCCAATTTTTTTCATTATTTAGCAAATCGGCTTTATGGCTATAGCCCGCTATAGCCCGGCTATAGCCTTTCATAGCTTCAAAAAATTCGCGGCTATCGGCTATAGCCGGCTATTTTAACCAGAGCAACCAATATATATTGGTTTGATAACGTTTTATATTATGGGGCGGAGAGAGTAGTTGCTATATTATGGGATATGAGTGCTTCTAAAATTCAGAATAGAAACCAGTATGAATTTTAAAGTTGCACTAGTTTAATCATAATTAAGATAGAAATACTGGTCTTCTAGCTGTTTCAAGTTTGACGAAAATATTTAATTTCGTAATTTTATGTGTAATAATCGTCAGAAAGGAGGTAATGATTAGTTTGGTGAGCAGATAAGTTTACTCTATATATGCATATTGTTTCATTCTTATTCTTCTTTGCTTATGTGTTCATCAGGTTTGGATAAAACCAGAAGGAAATCAACTCTGCTCTGTATTCAGCAATCTAAGGAAGCTGTCTATTAATGGCATATATGTTGAATTTGACCTTTTATGGATAATAAATCTTCTTGAAGCTGCTCCATCTGTTGAGATATTTGATGTTGAGGTATATAAAGCCTTTCCTGGTACAAATTTAAGAGCACCACCACCATTGTGTTTACTTAAGGTGGTAGTGGTGTCCATGGGTTGGTTTCATCGCCTGATAGAATTTAGAATAGCCTATCTAATTGAATTGTGTTTGGGATTCTACAAAACCCTATATATAAGCAGGATTTCCTATGCCACGCAGGTCTATGAGCATGCGTGCGACGAGGCTGACGAGGACAGATTAGAAACTTATGGTGATAAAAGAGTGAAACCTTCATGGGAGATGCCCGGGTTCAGGAGCTCTAATAAGTGGAAACTAAAAGAGCTCCAGTTTGATAACTTCAGGCCCAGTCTAGATCACCATATTTCGTTTATAAGTTCTGTGATGGATCGAGCTCCGAACTTGAAGACAGTTCTTATCACTGAAGATGAAGAGGCATGCAAGGGTTGCAATGCATTGGCCATGCTGCATCCTCCGATAGGAGGCTTGTTTCCACGGGACAAAGATGAGCAGGCAGCAATAGTCAAGCAACTTAGGGACAGGGTCTGCCAGTCCGCTGCGCAGATAATTTTCCGCAATAATTGTTCAGCAGTGGTATTTTGAACTGAGAGTCCAGCGGCGAGCGATCGTGATATTATTCTCTTTTGTATGCTGTACATTGATGAATAGCGCAACAGCAATTTTATCGATTTTTCTTTTGTTTAGTTGGCAGTGAAGGA
Organism: Lolium rigidum; assembly: GCF_022539505.1. Taxonomy (NCBI): domain Eukaryota; kingdom Viridiplantae; phylum Streptophyta; class Magnoliopsida; order Poales; family Poaceae; genus Lolium; species Lolium rigidum. The sequence continues at coordinate 51,319,693 of NC_061512.1, read as the reverse complement.
AAGATAAACTTGGAAGTGGAGGGAGAGGGATCTTGCTCTCGGCTCTGTTACCATGGCCGGCCAATCTACGCTCCTTGGATACTCTCACAGGTCAACCTCATAGGTGTTCTTTGTATTCAATAATTTCTTGTACCAGACTTATGCACCTGATTCACTTTTGAAACCGAGACAAAAACCTTGTCTGTTTTATTAACGAAAATGAGGTGCCTTGTTAATTAGCTGAAATTAGACCGAAACCAATACAAACATGTCAAACCGAAGGACCAACACCACTGGGCCACACACACTCTCACCATAGGGCCAAGCTCACTTGAAATTCAAAACATGGACCACAACAACAAGCACGCATGCATACACAGCGGCAGACGAACTAAATTTTTGGTGTGGCGGAAACGATAGTGTGGGCATAATACGATTAAAATAGAAATGCTTTATATATATTTCCAAACTTTGTGACACAAAATATAATCATCAAGGCATAAACCTACAATAAGCTCATAGCCCCCCCACTATTTTTTTTGTAAGTTCAAAGTAAATTATTTTATTTTGAATCTAAAAGGATTTGTGGGATCTATGCCATTTTTGGGCCCGTATGGAATGTAAGACATATTTGACGGCCCATATTTGATTTTTGGTTGTAAGTTCTCATAAAATAATCATAACTCTATAAGAAGAAAGAACTTTTAAATATGCATATATCGGCATTTTTATTTATCATAAACTATAGTCCTTTCCTAACCGATACATCCTCATGTGTGAGAGAGAATGAGACGATACAAGAACCAATCTAGGATTTTGTTCCCATCACTGGTAAACACTGTAGGTCTATACCACCTTCGGTGGCCTTGAGGCCAGGGGAGGCCTTGGATGCACGGCGGTCCAGAACCTCTTGTCGACGGGACAAGTGCTGTAATGTAGTTGTTGCATTTTTGGTAGCCGTGTCAATTCTTGACTGACATTGGTATGTCGTGTTGTCCTGGTCCTCGTCCAACGAATTTATTATGCAATCAGATAATGTGCAGGTCATCCAAACGATGCTTGATGGTGGATTCACGGCGATGGCGACAATTTTTGATGATTGCAGATTGCTTGCTATGGGTTTAGGGAGATTATCGTTGAGCATTGCAATAAAGAAGCTAATGAGCCTGCTCACTAGACATAGTTTGGTTGATCATATTGATTGTTATTGAGACGATGATCCCCTAGTTTTTTTACTTCCTAAACTCATAAACGATGTAAGTTTGTTTGAGATTTATCTTAACGACACAGAGTCCTGAACTCCTGATGTTTCCCAAAAAAAAAACACAGCAGACGCCAAACAGGCCCGAACTTGGTGGGTATCTCCGCAGCGGCCGCTCCATCCTCTGCCGAGGCTTCGACTTCCTTCTTCCCGGCCTTGATCCTCCGCGGCGCGGCCTCTTCCTCTTCTCCGCCTCAGCGTCAAGCATGTCCTGGAGGGACGCGATGATCAGCAAATGCTCCCGTAGGTCGTCGTCGAAGGCTTGCTCGTCCTCCAGCAGCAGGGCAACCCTCTCATCGTCGCTGTCCATGGCTAAAGCAAAATCATGGTTAAAATTGCGCCGAGGCAGACGACGCAACAAACAGCGGCCAATCGCGCCTACACGGCAAGTCGTCGAGCACCTTCCGTGTGCGGAGGTGGGGCGGATTTGACGGCGCGTTACGGGACGCGGCGGCGGCACGACCGGCGGGAGACCCGGCCCGCGACAACGGTGCCGACTCTCGGCGAGATCGGACGCCCAAACGGCCGGGAAATCCAGCGGCGGCGGTGGGGTGGGAGGCGCGGGAAGGAAGGAGCGAAGAGAAAAGAGGCGCGAACCAACGTTTTATGCAAATAGTCGCCGACATGTGGGAGCCCTCGCTTTTCGTTGTGTCCGGCGTCCCCGGTGCGTCCCCTGTGGGACGGGGACGGGCTCGGGGCGCCGGACACCGTATCGGGGCGCACCGGACAAAAATAGGCTTTGAGGGACGCGGCTGGAACACATTTTTTGTCCGACGCGCCCCAAATCCCTTTGGGGGACGCTTTGGGGGAAGAGCATCTCCAGCCGCGTCCCCCAAAGCGTCCCCCAAACCGCGCCGGATTGAGCGTTTGGGGGACGTGTTTTGTTCGTGCCGCCTTTGGGGGACGTCGCTCCCCAGCCGCGTCCCCCAAACGCCTCCCCCAAACATTTAAAATACTTTTTTTTGGCATTTTTATTTCAATTTCCACAAACTAATACATAATTGGGAACGTGGTTTCCACAAACTAATACATAGTTGGAACCGTGGTGGACACAAATATAAAATATTGCAAATAAACTAAACCTAACTAGGCCGTGCATCGGAGGTTTCTGTGTTCGCTGCTAAGAAAGAACACTCGAGGGCACACCCGATCACCTAAATTGGAAAATCCAGCGGGAGGATGGTGCCCTTGTTGGTTCTACCGATGAGGCGAACAGGCGGAACCTCCGTGCACGTATTCGCCGCGAAGAAACAACACTCGGTCGTCCTCCTCGTCGGTGCTCGTCGCCGTGGTAGTCCCGGCGGCGGCGCCTCTCGTCGAAGACCTTGACGCTCATGTCCCTGTTGCCGAAGTAGGAGAACATGAGGATGAAGCCGGCTTCGAGGCTGTGGTGGCGCGCGAACTTCTCCCAGCCGATGTTGAGGTACATCTTGCCGCGCGTGTCGTAGACCGCGTCGACGATCCACCGGTAGTAGCCGCATGAAGCCTCCCGCAGATGCATCTTGCGCGGGCGTACGCTGCCGACGTACTCGGCGAAGGAGTCCGGCAGCCTCTGGATGCCGCGCGGGTCGCCCTTGAGGACGAGGACGAACTCGAACAACACGTCCGGCTCCACGTCCATCTCCGACGATGAAGACGACGGCGTGGGAGGCGACGGCGAGCGTTCAGCTATGCCGCGGCCACGACCACGACCCCGACCACGGCCGCGGCCGCGAGGTCGGCCTCCGCCTCTACCAGACATAGCGTCGAGTCTTGTTGAGAGATGGTGGCGGCTAGGGTTTGGGAGAGATGCGCTAGGGTTTGTGTGTGAGAGGGACGATGAGAGGCGCCCCTTTTTATAGGCCGGAGGGAGGCGGATGAGCGGTGGCGCTCATTAACGTCGGCACGCAGAGCTAGGCGCGACGGAACGCGTCGTGGCGCCCTCTGCGGGAACTGCACCGTCACTGCGCGTCAATAACTTCCGTCGCGAGGTAGGCGACGATTAGGTTAAAATTAATTGTGCCGCTGACGGGTCGGCCCCGCCACTCCCCGCCTCGCTTTTCGGTGTGTCCGGCGTCCCCGGTACGTCCCCTGTGGGACGGGGACGGGCTCGGGACGCCGGACACCGTATCGGGGAGCGCTGGATAAAAATGGGCTTTGGGACGCGACTGAAACGCATTTTTTGTCCGGCGCGCCCAAATTCGTTTGGGGGAGCGGCTGGCTGGAGATGCATCCTACCGTGCTCTTATCATACCGTGAGTCCGTGAGTAGTCTAGCGCCACAGCGCCAAACAGGCCCGAACTTGGTGGGTATCTCCGCAGCTGCCGCTCTCCTCTTCTTGGCTTCTTCCCCGGAATTGCGTGGTGGAGACGGATCAGGATCAGGATCACGCAACCCGTGCCGTAGCCTCACGGACTCTTCCTCCGTCCCGACTATAAATCCCCACCCCCTCCCGTCTCCTCTGCACCCATCCAATAGTCCCCAAGAAAAATCTGCGAGCGATCGAAGCGAAGGCTCTCTCCTCCTCCCCCTCAAGGTACGCGAGTCTCCGATCGATCCTCCGTGTTCCGTGATCGTTGCTAATCGAGTAGTGGATCCATCGGATTTATTTCAGCTCCGTGTTAGTAGTACTAGTTTCGAATACATCTGCTGATCTGCCGGCTAAGACGATCTCTTATGGCTAAGACGGCTCGGTGGTCGGGTTTCGTGAAATCGTCTCTCGATCATGCTTTGGATTATCGCGTAGATCTGCCGATTTGAGATGCGATTGATGCCGGTTCTCTTCATCTGTGTAGGTCTAGTTGGTAGGCTCCCCTCGATTGATGTTGATTCTCATGATGTCTACCCTTTATATTCCGCTTATGCCTGATCTGTGAAGGGAAAATAATCGCTGGGCCTTGCTGTTGCTTGTAGGATCCCTAGTGATAATACTCTGAAAATCATGTGGATTAGACGATAGTCCTAGTTGATTCATCCATAATTTTAGCTGTGTTAGACATGAACATAAATCTGCACCTGCTAAAACCTGTCTGTTTGTTCAATATCCTATTTAGGCATTGTTGACTTGCCCGTCTAAAACAAGCTTTGACGTGTTCGTTTGTTCAGCATCCTATTTAGACATTGTTGCCTTGCATCTGCTAAAACAAAGCTTAGTGGTTTCCGTTTGCTAATCTCCCTATTTAGTCTTTGTTGATTCGTAGTTATGATTTCATATCTGTTGGATAGTTGCCTTCTGGTTCATGAATTGGTTATTTCCTGTAGATTTCATCTTGTACCTTGTGACTTGCCTGTGCTGGGAAAATTATCTGAAGTCGTCGCTGGGCCTTGTAGTTGCCTGTAGGATCCGTAGTTGTGCAGTTATACTATGAAAATCATGTGGATTTGACTATATTGTTTGTTGATTCATCCATACTTTTAGCTTGTCAAACATGCATAAAGCTGCTATGACTTCCACCTAGCCGTGTCCATTTGGTGAGCATCCTATATTTAGACATTGTTGACTTGCCCCGCTAAAACAAGTCCGTTTGGTCAGCATCCTATTTAGACATTGTTGACTTGCATCTGCTAAAACAGAGCGTAGTTGTTTCTGTTTGCTCATCTCTCTATTTTGACTTTGTTGATTCGTAGTTATGATTTCATATCTGTTGGATAGTTGCCTTCTGGTTCATGAATTTGTTATTTCTTGTAGATTTCCTCTTCCTGTGACTTATCCTGGTTCTGGTCTACTTTTTTACTTACAGATGCAGATCTTTGTGAAGACCCTCACGGGCAAGACCATCACCCTTGAGGTCGAGTCCTCTGATACCATCGACAATGTGAAGGCGAAGATCCAGGACAAGGAGGGCATCCCTCCGGACCAGCAGCGCCTCATCTTTGCTGGCAAGCAGCTTGAGGATGGCCGCACACTTGCTGACTACAACATCCAGAAGGAGTCCACTCTCCACCTGGTGCTCCGCCTCCGTGGTGGCATGCAGATCTTTGTGAAGACCCTCACTGGCAAGACCATCACACTTGAAGTCGAGTCCTCTGATACCATCGACAATGTGAAGGCTAAGATCCAGGACAAGGAGGGCATCCCTCCGGACCAGCAGCGCCTCATCTTCGCTGGCAAGCAGCTCGAGGATGGCCGCACTCTTGCGGACTACAACATCCAGAAGGAGTCCACCCTCCACCTGGTGCTCCGTCTCCGTGGTGGCATGCAGATCTTCGTCAAGACCCTCACCGGCAAGACCATTACGCTTGAGGTTGAGTCTTCAGACACAATTGACAACGTGAAGGCGAAGATCCAGGACAAGGAGGGCATCCCTCCGGACCAGCAGCGCCTCATCTTTGCTGGCAAGCAGCTCGAGGATGGCCGCACCCTTGCGGACTACAACATCCAGAAGGAGTCCACCCTCCACCTGGTGCTCCGTCTCCGTGGAGGCATGCAGATCTTTGTCAAGACCCTCACTGGCAAGACCATCACCTTGGAGGTCGAGTCGTCTGACACGATCGACAACGTCAAGGCGAAGATCCAGGACAAGGAGGGCATTCCCCCGGACCAGCAGCGCCTCATCTTTGCTGGCAAGCAGCTCGAGGACGGCCGCACTCTTGCAGACTACAACATCCAGAAGGAGTCCACCCTCCACCTGGTGCTTCGTCTCCGTGGAGGCATGCAGATCTTTGTCAAGACCCTCACCGGCAAGACCATCACGCTTGAGGTTGAGTCTTCAGACACAATTGACAACGTGAAGGCAAAGATCCAGGACAAGGAGGGCATCCCTCCGGACCAGCAACGCCTCATTTTTGCCGGCAAGCAGCTTGAGGATGGCCGCACTCTGGCGGACTATAACATCCAGAAGGAGTCCACCCTTCACTTGGTGCTCCGTCTCCGTGGTGGCCAGTAAGTGCCTAGTTGCTTCTGTGTCTGGGTTCACAAGTCCGGTGGCCTTCTGTGTCCTGTAGTGGATGCTGGCGTGTCCTGTGTCTGTTTTTTCTTTGCTGCTACCGTGATGTGGTCTAGTCTTGTGTTTGTCTGTGTCTACAAACTTGTGCTGTGCGCTGGTGCAGCAGATTGAATGAATGAATAAGTGAGCCCTCAATTTGCGCAATACCGTCTGTGACCTCTTTGCTGTCACGTAGTGTTGCCGTTCTTGATGCTTTTTCAACTGTGTTTGTTCTGCTTTGGGTGTTTCTTTTTTGAAGTTTGTTATCTCAGCTCGGTGCCCTGGACACTGATCAAAGTATGTAAACCAGCTAAGAGAGCATGAGATTTTCTGCACAGATCTTTCAACATCCATGTGACGAGGCTGAGGAGGGAAGATTAGAAACTTATGAAGGTGATAAAAAGTGAAACCTTCATGGGAGATATGTTCAGGAATGGGCAATATAGAGAGCTCCAGTTTGTTGCCTTTACGCTGGGGCTGAATCAACATGCACTGTTTATAACTGCTGTGATGTGCCGCGTTCCGAACTTAAGACTGTTCTTCTCGTAGAACATGATAAACCATGCAAAGGATGTGCTCAATTTTTATGAACTGGATGTCCAGTGACGATCCATGATTATTTTCTCGTTCCAAGTGTGTTAGTGCAAGTTTATTTGTTGTTTGTTCAGACAGCTTATCAAACTGCCTCAACTATTAATTTTTTTCATTATTTAGTAAATCGGCTATATGGCTATAGTCTTTTATAGCTTCAAAAAAATTCGCGGCTATCGGCTATAGCCGACTATTTTAACCAGAGGTTGGCGCTCATGCGACGCAAATCGGCAGAATTTTATGTTTAGTGTTCGTTGCAAGTTCTAGGGTGCTGCCTGGGTAATATGTTTGCAGCAAATTGTTGTTCTATGCCCTGGAGCAAATTAATTTACAAGTTATGATTCATTTCAAATGTGGAGAAGTTTAGAACTATTTGGAGGGCTAAACATTGTTGGCACCTTTTGTATGGTTGTGACAGAAAGACTCGAGATGGCCTAGGCATTTATCTTGATTTCGGTAAGTGTATCATGAGTAAATTATCCTTATCCTAACGTAATCATTTGCATACTCTTTGAGTCTTTGCCCACACTGGACGGATGTTATCAGCTTGTTCCGCCTCTTTTGTACCCGGTAAGGGCAAAGGGAACAGCTGTGCGTTTGCCATAGCTTGGGCACTCACCTGGTCCAACTCCTCGCTGACCTTTGTCCAACTCCTCGCTGACCTTTATAAGTTGCTTCTCGATCTTAGAGCATCTCCACTCGTTTGGCCTCCCCACGCCGAAATCCGGACGAAACAATCGCCAGAGTGGATGAAATTAATTCGTGGGGAGAACCATATTTCCAGTCGTCCACCCGGAGTTCGGCGGACAAAGTCGAAATTCAAACAAATCATCTCCCGCTACAAATTCGATCGGCAAAAGGATCAGCCACAGATCGGCGATCAGAGGGAAATTACACCGAAATAGGGGCGTCGACAGTCCCGTCTGGCACGGCGGTGTCTGACGGCCCAGCTTCCTCACACGCCGTGGTCGAAGCGGCGGCCGACGTCGCGGCGGCCGCAGTCGACGTCGAAGCGGCGGCAGTCGAAGCGGCAGTAGACAGTGAGGAAGACGAGGTAGGCACCGGAGACGACGAAGAACTGGCCGGAGCGGGTCAGAGGATGTCGGTGCGATGGCCCTCGTACCAAATCCTCGTCTCCTCGTCCATCAGGTCCGTGTTGCCGCCCATCAGGAACGCCAAGTCTGTGTTCCTCTTCTTCGCCGCCGCCGTCGTCTTCAGCAGGGCGATCCGGGCGCCTTGGTTGGCGAGCATCTCCCTCCACCTGCCGTCGAACTTGTCGTCCCTCCCGGCGGCGTGCGTCCTCGCGTCGGCCCAGCACTTGTCGAACTACGCCTGCAGCCTCTCGGCGGGATGGCCCATCTTTTAGAGATCTTTGAGCTTCTTCTGGCCGAGTTCCGGGCGGCCATCCGACGAGCCTGGCGCCGGAGCGTTGGGGTTGTACTGTTCATTTTTGCTCTTGGAGAGGCTCTTGCGGGTTTCCGTCCACTTCTCGCACTCCTCGATGCGGGAGAAGACGTTGAGGAACTTGAACTGCAAGCCGGTGTCGTCGTGGTACATGTCGAAAGCACGGCGCACCTGGGGAAAAAGAAGACGGCGAGACGGGTCAGCTCACGGCTATCAGTACATGCAGGGTCGACGGAGGAGCCACGGCGTGTGAGCATGCATACCTTGGCTTCGAAGTCGTGGCCGCTCACCGGCCGTTCTTTTATCTCCTCCTGTATGCCGTGCCATTTGCTGCGCGCCGTCTGTATGATCCTCCAATGGGTGGCCATGGCCTTGTCTCCCCGGTTCATGATCGTCCTGTTGAAGTAGGGCTCGTCGAACGCCGCCTTCACTCGAAGCCAATACGTGTCGTACGACTGATTCGCCCCGGTTATGCCGTTCATGGACACGGTCATCCAAGCTTCGGCGAGGCACTCCTTTTCCTTCACCGTCCATTTGATCCGCGGTTCGGCAGGCGGCGAGTCCTTCTTCCTCTTCTTCTTTCCCTTCGGCTGGTTGTCGTCGGCGACCTCGGCTTGAGTTGGTTCTTCCTCTTCTTCTTCTTCGACGGCTTGGCTTCCGTCGGCCACATCCTCCACCCACCCGTTGCGCGCCGCGATAGCGGCCGTCGCTCTCGCCTCCTCTTGCGTGAAGAACCCCGGGCTCGCAGCGGCGGCCGCGGAGCCGGAGTCGATCATCTCGTTCATCACCTCGTCGTTCGGCGCCGCCGTCGCACCGAACGGGAGTGGCCCTCGTCGCAGGGCCGGCGAGATGCCCTCGTACTGGTTCTCGACGGCGAGCTCGGGCGGCGACGGCGTGAACCTGGACGTTTGGCCGTAGGTGGTCTCTTGGAAGATGGCAGGCGATGACGGCAAGAAGCTCGAAGGGGAGAAAGTCGACGGGGAACTGCTTGTACCTTGCATCGGCCATTGGCCGGGGAACATGGCGGCGCCGCCGCGACGAGCATGGCCCACGCTCATGGCCATGGAGATCTTCCTCGCTTGTTCGTCCTCCGCCGCCGCCCTCTCGCGGAGAGTTTTTTCTCCCTCTCCGTCCTGCCGCTTGTTTCGATCTGGCGCCGGAGCTCGTCCGCCGCCCACTGTGCGTTGGACACACCCGGTGGCCGCTCCTTCTTCGCCCGCGGCTTCCTCGGCTTCGGCGGCATGGTGGTGGACGAGAAAGACGAGGAGGAGAATGGAGATGCCTACACAAATTCGGCGGAAGAGAATGGGGATATGCAAGCAAATTGGAGGGAAATTGACAGGATTTGGCGGTCCTGTCGCCGACTACGAGGGTCCACACGACGTTTCGCGCCAAATTCTTTCGTCCGGAGTCCCCGAGCGCGCCTCGGGGGACCGGGGATGGCGTGGGCTCGCCGGATGGATGAAGGGCCAAATCTGGACGAAACCGAGGAACTGGGGGCGCAACTGGGCAGAATTTCGCCGTCCGGATGGGAAAAACGTCGCCCGGGGGCCTCGTCGGGGAGACGAGTGAAGATGCTCTTACGGAGGAGTCTCTTATTTGAATCCCCGGTCATCTAGTCAAAGGGACCCACGGCCATTGCTGTGGAACTTGCCGCTAATAGACTCAAAAATAATCCTACTAGGATGGCGCTGCCCGGCAAGTAGAAATTGGCAAGCGCCTTTAAGATCCAAATGAACAAGGATTTGAGTAGTATGCGGCATCCCTCTGAGTTGTGAGTAAGCGGAACCATTCTGTTTTTGTTCTTCTCCAGATTTTAGCCGGTAGGAATTTGCCTACAATTTTTCCAACTGATATGTCGTTATAGAAAGATCTCATTATTTCTTCACCGAGGGTTCTCGCGTCATTTTCTTTAAAAGATATTAGATCACCGTGGGAAACTTTCAAATGAGTAATGGTTACCAGTCCATTATTCAAACAAACCCTTCGATGACAGCTCTCCAGTCGTGTTTCAGCGTGAGATGAAACTGATTTTCTCTACATCCGTCCAGGAATGTAGAAGCACCCAGACAGTGCAACATGAAAAAACTTCCAGATCAATTTTATAGAAAGGAAAACAGACAGACCTAGCTCAGGTACAGCGAGTGTTGAGAAGCTTCCGCGTAAACAACTGGTATCAATGCTTAAATGATACCATTGTACTACTGTAGAACAAACACTCATGATAATTCAGGTTCTTTTTTGAAACTATTCATCATGGCATAAACTTTGAACTCTGAATTCAATCCCAGTTTTGAGAAACAACACTGAGAAATCTGTTAAAAGGGAAAATTTAAAAAGATACACCGCAAAAATGTGGCTTTGCATCTCCCATCCACCTGCTCTGTATTCAGCAGTCAGCACGACAGGCGAGTGATAAGATTTCGCTGTGAGGCGTGTCGATCCATTCTGGCCACGGCAACACAGCTTGAAGCCATGCTTCACCAAAAAAAAGTCAACTGTTAAATTTTCTGCTTTGGTTTGCAGAATGTGAAGACAAGCTGCCAATAGGACGAGGAAATAACAAAATGGACTCGCGTTCAAAATACAAAAAAAAGAAATCATTCAGATTTCAGTAAGTGCCATAAATCAAATAACCGATGCTAAATATTATCTGTGGGGAGGACCAACAGGCCTTGTCTTTAAGTTGGTTGACAATCGTTTCTTGCTCAGCCTTCTCCCTTGGAAAGGTGCCTCCTGCCGGATAAGGCCTTGGAACCAACGCCTCACAACATTCACATGACCCTTTGTAGTCTTTGATATTGATAAGAACTGTCTTCAAGTTTGGAGCTCGATCCATGACAGCACGAATAAACAAGGTATGTTGCTCCAGACTGGGCCTAAAGCCAATAAATAGGAGTTCTTTCAATTGCCACTTACCAGAGCTTGTGAACCGAGGCATCTCCCATGAAGGTTTCACTCTGTCACCGAAAGTTTTTATTCGTTCTTCTGTAACATCTTCACAGGGATGTTCATATACCTGAATGAAGCATAAACACCCATTCATAAAGGGTATGCTAGGGTTCCTACCACTTATTTTTCAAGACAATGAGAGCCTATTCTAAACTGAAGACACTCTAAAAAGTGACGGATCCAAACTTATTGTGATGGTGTTTTTAATTTAGGAGTAATATTGGAAAAGGCTAGTACCCTGTTGCAGTAAGAAATCGAAAAGGAATGAGTAAAAATACCTCGACATCAAATATCTCAATAGATGGAGCAGCTTCAAGGAGATTCATTGTCCAGAACAGGTCAAATTCAACATAGATGCCATGAATACACAACTTCCTGAGCTTGCTGAATGCATCCCGGAGTTGCTTCCCTTCTGGCTGTATCCAAAGCTGGTAATATACAAGCAAAGAATGACACAGTTTGCATGTATGGAGGGAAATTATGTGCTAACCAGGTCAATATATCACCTACCAATAGAAATATGCAAAGTGCTTGAAAAAGTATGTATCATTTTACCTTTTCCCCTGCGAAGTTTAATGTCAGAGTATTTACATTTGTCGTTCCATGCAGTACCTCCGCTAAACTAAAGCCCCTTTGATTAGGAGTTGCCGGATTTAAGAGGTACAATTCCTTAAGAGCTGGGACAGAACCAAACAGCAAGGGGGCATGGAAATAAAACCAGCCCTCCCAAGATAGCCTCTCTAGTTTTGGAAGGCAGAGCACCTCAAGTCTTTGCCAGCAGGGAAAGTAGACTTCGAGAATTCTGAGTTTTGAATCTGGCGCATCTATCCGCCATACCGAACAGTCTCCAGTGTCACAATTATCGATACTAAGGTGCTGCAGTTGCCTGCTGCAGTCAAACAATAGGTGATGTAAATCCGATTCAGCAAAGCGCGCATTGACCAGATGGAGCCTCATGAGGCAACACAGCACACTAGGATAGACGCTAAAAAACCTGTCTACCCTCAGAGCCTGCCTTAGCATATCCTCATTTTCGCAGTCGTTGGCCCCCTTCTCATCAATAATGGCAAGGTGCAGCTCTTTTACCATCTCTCTGTCGATGGCGTCGCTGACTAGCAGCCCAATGTCACGCGAGCGATTTCCTGTCATGTAGAGCTGAAGGGAAAGTCTTGTGATGGTGCGGTCGCTGCGGCGGTTACCCAGCAAGCTACTGGTGGATTTGGTTAGAGAAGCCATTGCTCGACCCATGTGCTGTGCCTCAATGGGGTTCGGGCTTGGGGCAGGCAGGAAATCCCTGACATGGAGGTTGAGCTCAGGGAGCAACCAAGGAAGGTTCCTCCACCGCTTCGACAGCACACTGGTCCTTGCTGCCACGGCATGATCGACTCTCCCCAGGATAGACAATAGGATGTCATCAGTCAGCATGGTGAGCCTGTCTACGCCCTGCGCTTCCTGCAAAAGAAGCAGACCATCCATTCACATAGGTGCCAACTATTCAACACAGGCAAGCAATTAGCAAACGAGAAGAAAATGAGTTTCTTTAGTTTATAACTGGAATAGAAAAGATAAGTGGTGCAAAGTAAAATTATTTTCTTCTGAAATTGACACTGCACTTCTCAGAGGGCGCAACACAAGTGGTAACCAGTTAAGTTTCCACTTGTTTACGAGAACCAATAAGGCAGAGTCCGTTCGGATTGGACAATCTAATCCTCGCGTGAACTACTGGACCAGGACATTGTTCGACCACCTTACGTGCAGCCGAACTGCACACGTGCGAAAGAGCACATGATTTCTTTGTTCTGTACGCACCTCTCTATCCCCCATGTGGAGCTCCCTAGCGGCGATGGCGAGGGCGTGGTGGCTGTGTACAGCCAGCAGAAGCGGTTTCCAAGGCTAGGAAGGGCTCGCTCCGCCGGCGATTCGTCGCAGTCGAACCCCTGTCCGGCGGCCGGGGAGAAGGGGAGGCACATGGTTTTGATGCAGAGAGAAGCGACGGGTCAACATAACAGTTATCAGATGGGCTGGGCTCCCCTTATGGTCCAAGACCCACGACGACGCAAACGGGCCCGAAGCTCCCTAAAAAGCGGGACGTGGAGCTGCCATTTACCACCGCGCGGTTGAAACATGCCTCCGCACCCAAACCTAGAAGCTCGACGCATAATGACCGGGCAGTCTTTAGAGATGCAATATGCATCTCGGATATGTCTCCATGGATGCAGCGCGGTCGCGCCTAAGGTAGACGTTTCATCAGGCCCATCTGGTAGCGACCTATGTCGATGCGTAGTGTCGCTTTGGCAGTCTGTGCCACGTTAATGGCGATGCCTCGCCTGCCGAGCGATGGCCGTCCACCTCTGCTAACGAACTTAATGGCGATTCCACCCGTGACACGCCCCTCGGCTGCCTCCGACGTATATAAACAGGGGCGCGCACTCAACTTCCTCATCTCATCTCCTCCACACAAACCCTAGCCGCCGCACAATCTCAACTGTAGCGCCACTCCCCACAAGCCCATGAGGAAATCCATGGCTGGTCTAGGTGGCTGTCGAGGCGGTCGAGGCTGCGGGCGCGATCGCCGCCGCTGGGGCCACTGTGATGGAGCAGCATCACCCCGCTTCTCGCCGTCGCATGTGTGGTCGTCGTCTTCGGAGGAGGCGAGGTGCTTCGAGTTGATCCTCCGTCGTGTGGCCCGGGCTTCTCGGGCATGTGCGGTTGCGTCTCCGCATCAAAGGATGTGAAGGCCAGTGTGGTGATCTTTGCCAGCGCCTTCGTGTAATCCGCCACTTCCCACTCGACGGCGGTCGTTCGAGTGGCGTCGTTCTGCCCCGTATATTCCCACATGTAGTGGCCGCGGCTGCGAAGAGGGGCCAACCTCCGGCAGAGCCACCAGTTGTATATGTTGATCACCGTCAGGCCGGCGATCTTCAGGTTTTTTTTATCGTCTGGGCGCGCAGCCTCCTTTACAATCACCGCTCGCTCCCGCGGCGGCGCCCGACACTGAGTCGATGGGGCCTACTCCGCTTGGTGGTGTATTGAGGGATCGACAACTCGCCCGCCGCAGTCATCTCCTTGGCGTAGAACCAGTACTTCCGCCACTCGCTCTGCGCCTTTTTGGGAAGCTACATGTTGATGAACTCCTCCCCGGGCCTCACCTAGAAGGTGATCCCTCTGGCCGTAGAAACCGTCTGGTCGCTCTTGCTCACGTGGGTCGCGCGACCATGGAAGATGCTATGCCAGAGGGGGGGGGGGGACTACGGAGGACAACACCGGTAGCACTCACAGAGCGCCACGAACAACGAGATCTGCTGAATGTTGTGCGGCCCCAAATCAGAGATCTTGGTATTGTAGAAGGACAAAAACTGACGGAGGAACTTGGAGGTCGACAGAGACAAGCCACGCTCGAGGAAGCTCACAAATATGACGAACTCTCCCGGCCGCGGCTCTGGCTCTGTTTGCGCCGCCGCCGCCACTCTCCACCGCTCCATCCTCGTCTCTAGGATTAATCCTGACGATATGTAGGGGAGCAACATCTACGTCATCACTTTTGATCGGGGTCAAGCTCCCTTGACCGCCATGAGAGCTAGAGCTTTTGGATGAGGGTAGGAGGAGGAATGAGCAGTAAGACAGAACTAGGTTTTGCTTTCCCCTTTTATATCTCCGGAATCGCCCAACGGAAGGAACAAGATCAACGGTCTGGATTTACACCTGAAGCGTCGAGAAGATCATCAAATGAGGATGAATATAGCATAGAAATGATACATATCAAACTATAGTTTAACTCGATGTTTTCTGACAACTAATACCACCAACAATAAATTACATGTTTTTCCACAACCTACCCAAACCATACACAAGAAATTAAAATTTAACTAAATTTAACTCCATATCCAGATCCAAGATATCGTAAGTAGCTCTAGCTCAACTTCAATGTTCTTCCTGGGGAAGTGACATTTCAGCACCATGCCTGCATATGACAGATTAAGTAAAATCAAAGTTTACAATATGTAAACGGAAGATGAAGGAAACCACTTAGTACTTAGGATGGTATTGGCATTTGATGTTACCTTTGTTTTTTAACAAAGTAGATATATTGCATTACAGGTCATGGTACATCCTTACATGGCTCTTAACAGTAGAGCAAGAAAGACAAGTGCCTAGCTGCACAACAGAAAATGATGATCCAAACTCTAGAAGATGCTGAAGATTACAAATGGAACCATACATCGTTCGTTGATCCGTTGGCAACTCGGATTCGAAATTACCGAATTTGTAGTCTTCAAAGGCCTCGATAGAGGTGCGATTCAAATGATGCCGCGGGTGGCTCTCCCAATGGCCTATCTGGAATATGCACACGAGGTGTAGAGCCGAGCTCTAGCCGAATGACCTTCACTAGCTCAAACTCAGAGTGTCCCCGCTGTTAAAATCTGAGGATCAACAACGGAGGAGTTATCGTCCACCTCCGGTGACACAGCCCGAACATCGAAAAGACTACATCTTCAACAAAGTGATCATCGGACAATGACCAGCAAGTGCAACTGGTTTGGTTGTAGCTTTGATGATGATCTTGCTCGATTGAGTGTACTGCACTGCCACTGATTTGCATTGAGGCCAAATGATAACTTAAAGCACTCGCCTCAATTATGCCGCCCAAAATCTTCAGGCAAACAGAATCTGAGCTTTGCACCACCACCACGATGGCAACACGGCGCAGATTATGAACAAGGGTTGATGTGGTGGTGACAAATTGTTGCTCAACCTCCAAAATCGCGAACATATTTGAGGCAAAACTGAAGGGATTCGTAGCATAGAAAACAAAAAAATTTCTACCGCGAGAACGCAATCCAAGCCAAGATGCAATCTAGAAGACGGGAGCAACGAGGGGATGAACGAGACTAACCCTTGAAGATTTCCAAAGCCTACAATAGGAGGCTCTCGTTGCTGCGGTAGACGATCACTTGCCGCTTTCAAAAGCGCGTAGAATATCTTGACGGTGCCACAATCGGGCGAGCACCTCCGTACTCGGTCACACGTTCGGTGTTGATGAAGACGACGTCCTTCTCCCCGTTCCAGCGTGCGGCGGAAGTAGTAGATCCTCCTCGGAATACCG